>NC_052140.2:3946757-4246757 GCF_016086655.4 Lepeophtheirus salmonis
CTTTAATTTTTAACTACTATACTTTAGTATACGCAAAAGATTGCACTCTTTTTGATTTAAAATTTAGTCTCGTATGACCAAGACTAAAAGATTCATGGCACCCATCCAATTGGAGAGTTATTCATTTCCTTCCAATAAGAACAATATATTTTTTTACCTAATTATATAACCCAACGAAATAGTTCAAAATAACAAATACCCTCAATGACGTCATGAGGGATCGATTTTACCTTCTTTAAAGACTGACAAATTGAACTAGACTGCGTTCCTCGATCCTATATAACTATCGACACAACAATAATTATTACACATTTTAAATTGGTTGAGTACATGTTTAAGTAAGAAAAAAATCAATTATCAACATTTAAATATCCGTTTAATTCCAAATTAATATGTTCATTTCTTAAATAGATTAATATTTCGTGTAAAGTCATCCAATTATGAGAAAGTACAGTTTAAAGGCAGAACAAAGCTTTTTGAGTTTTTGTTTGGAACGAAAAGCGCCACTTTTTTTAGACTTGTATTTACAAATAGGAAATATATTTAAAGGGTAAATATATGGTGTTTTATTTACAAAAGAGTATTTAGTCCTAAAATGTCCAGTTAAATCTGTATAAATCCTAGGAAAATATGATTTTGATATTCCGGAAGAAAAACCCTAATAGATTAAAAAAAGTTAAATTCCAGAACTAGCCTTCCCTCCAAAAAGTGATATAAACAACTGATTTAGATATATATTGACAGAATAAGTAACAAATAGTGATCATACTTTAAAATAATTAATTATATGTACAGCATAAATGTATGGTTAAATTCCTATGAAGCAACATAAAGGAGATTTGAATTTTAATGACTTTATTAAGGAAAAAACTATTTAAACTTCTTATAAAATGTAATAACCACGTTTGTGCATTCAAAACCTAATTATGTTAATGTATTATGATATGAAATACTAGTACAATGACTTTGGATTTAATTAAATTGTAAGTAGAAAAAGTTAAAATAAGTAAAGCTATATACACGTAGACCTGTCAGGTATCATGGGGAGAAATATATTGAGCGAATGTAACACGTAACTAAAAATAGAATTCAATTATCTAAAAAGAAAAAAATATTAGATTAAAACACACTTAACTGCTTGAAGAATGTGTAGGCAATACTCATATTAGTTTTGGGGACCATATTTTGATTTCAAAAAAAAAAAATAACATGTGATTCGATCAGTGACGGTTCTATGTGAATGAAGATGTTAATATCTAACAAAGGGTTCTTCCATGTCAAATCGACCCAAAAAAATTAAAATGTCACCCAACCCTCTCGGATTTGGATGATTTTTGACACACAAGGTCAAATTTATGAGTATATTAAGTGTGCCAAATTTTAGCACGTAATTCTGAGTCATTTCTGAGATATAGATACGTATCTCAGACAAAAAATTTCAACGTTGCTTTAATGTCATATTATCGGACGGTACTTTATCTTGAATTTTTTTAATTAAAAAAAGCTAACCTCTTGAAATTTGGTATTTAACTATTTTGAAGGGTGAGGATTCCAAAAATAAAGTCAAAAATAGAATATTTAAATTTCTTATGGCATAAATTTTGATTTAAAAAAAAAGTCTGAAATACACAAGCAAGTACTTGATCAAGAGTATAAAAAATCGTCCAACTCTTATGAATACTTTGGCAACATGTTTTACATATATAGGGGTATCACTATGCCAAAAATCGTGTTGTCTTTTATATCTGTTGGGTCTTGACGAGGGAGAGACGCAAACTTTTTATAATAGGAGAGATCCAGGATGACCGAGAGAAATGAGGAGAAGAATTCACGTGGAGGAATAAAGCTACACTAGATCATGTGTAACTAACTATACTCTAATATATTTACAAAAGACGACACTATTTATAATACGTAAAACTCAGTACTTATAATACATAGACGAATATACAAGAAGATAAAAACCAGAAAGGACATATTAAATACATAACATCACCCCCAAGCACCAAATCCATGGCGGTTTATATCATAACAGTTCCCCACCTTCTTCCTTGGGGATCTCAAAGTTATGTTACTTTTCTCCGGAAATTTGGTCAATTTTACGAACGTGTTTATAACTTAAACTTTTTGATTATTTATTTAGTCTGACAAAAAATAACTGAACTACAGTAATTCATAATATTGATTAGAAGTTGACAAAATAAAAACAAATGTGAGTAATTTATAGTATTTCATTTGTTTATAATTTGTTTGCACATAACTTTAAAATAATTTGTTCATTATTTTTTTAGACTTGGAACTGTTGTCCTTTTTGTTTATAATTTGTTTGCCCGTGTTTATAACTCTTGTTGCTGGCGTTATCACAATAACATAACTAGCCTCTTTTTAGGGGTTGGTATGTCTCTCGACATAGCCCCAGACAAAATAGTCCAAAGGATTAAGGTCGGGAGAGTTAGGAGGCCACAAATCCTTGGTTACGACGTCATAACAGTTCTCGGTTAACCACTGAATTGAGATTTCGGACACATGGCATTAAATCCTCAGATACACAGTCCCTTATTGTTTTTTTATGGCAGCCCAGATCCCTCGCCATGGCCTTCATGGACCTGGTAGGGACATCCTCAACCATCTTATTCACCTTGTGGACAAAGTGGGTGTCCCTGACCTTCCTGTCGACGCCCTCCTCCTTGGGTGCCCTCTTTATGGTGGCATCAACATCCCAGGTGCCTTCTAGCTTCTTACGGATACGCTGAACACTCCGTAAATTCCCTCCTGAGTTTGAAGCAATCGTTGAATTGGAGATTTCACCTCCATTATTAACCAATGCCATGACTACGGCGGACCTCGGAAGCTCCTCGTTCCACTTATAGCTCTTTATCTCCTCATATGATGACGGTATGATGCTAACTGAACTACGTATCGTCAGCTGATGAGAATAGCTTTCCTATTTGGTAACCGGTTTTTTGTTTGATAATGTCGTCTTCAAGTTATCAAGGTTTTAAGTAGGCGACAATCTGATCCCCGCTCCCTGTACATATAATGCATTTTCCATTTTTATTGCAAACTTTTGAATCAAAAAATGTTAATTTAACAGCTTTCTACACATTTTATTCAATATGCTCCCCTCCATGGTTACTTTCTGTCTTTTATGATCACGTGCAAATGTTAAATACGGACGAACAAAAAAATGCACCCGTTTTTCATCCCTATATACATGACAGAATAATTAGAGTTGATATCTTTGTAAAGAAAAAAAAGAGTGCTAGGATAATGGAGAAGCGATGCATACGGTATTTTTTGAATCAGTAGGCTTTTTACTATCAACTGCCTGTTATATGATTTTGGGTGTAGAAAACTACTATAAGAGGAAAACCTTAAACCTTTAAAAATCAATAAATACAGTGTAATTATTATAATTTTATATAAATTCATAATTGATATATTTGTTTTATTATGCATTTTTAAACCAGTGTAAACCAAATATCAGAATGAATTCCTCTTTCAGAGGCAGATGCTAATACTATGACGACCAATTATATAATGACCAAAAAAGAAAGAAAAAGCTCACGCAACAACAACTGTTTTTCTTTTTCTACTATTAAAATGTAGTTTTTTCATTAAAACATTCAAACTCTTAACTATGATATAAGCAATAATGAACAACTTAAATACTTGTTTACAATTGTACCCCCTGAGTTCATGTTCTAAAATAATAGTTGGAGAAATGGCTATTAAATTTTTAGACTATTGAGGATATATTATTTCTAAATTAATAAAATATTATCATACATTAATAAACCACTAGAGTTAATAACTTTTTTTCATGTTCATCGTTGATGTAGATAAATAATAGCAATACATAACAAATTTTAAAAAATGAAACAGGGTACTTAGGTCCTAGGAAAACAAAACGATTGGGCACTCTTCTGTAGATAAGAACAGAGTTTTAACTGTAGATGTATAATTTTCATCACTGGCACAGATACGAATATTACATGTTACTTACAAATGTGGACATTTCTAAGATGCAGAAAAAATAATAGAGTGACGTAGCTCAATAGACAAAGCTTTCCGGAGAAACTATTATCTTGAACTCAAAGTGTGTATGTTCGATTACTGGTCGCTCCAAGAGAAGGAAAAATATCTAACGTATTTGCACTTCAAAGACAGATTGCGCAATAATTATAATATAATGTTTACATATACTTAATCAATGCAACTCAATCTGACCAAATAAAGGACATATTATTTAAAAAAACGCTTATTCGAATATATTTACATTTCATCATAGGTCAATTTACACTCCCTGTTCCTAATAACCAGAATTGATTTGTGAAACATATAATCTGTTAGTTTATCTTATTATATTTTGTCGACCTACAAACAATCAAAAGTTCAGATTCTTTGGGTTAGTAAAAGCCAAAAAATAATAATAAACCTTTGCTCTTTACTAATTTTTTTATTTTTCACAATCAGTTTTTTTAAAAACATCATCAAATTCATCATCTCGAGATCAAATAAGGAAACAGGAATTTTTCAAAAGCCTACAGCTAAAGTTATTAAAATTTATATGATTTTCGATTACCTGAGATCATTTATACATGGCTTCAAATTAAGGAAAATACAAATAGAAAAGTTCAACCATATTGTTAATTTATTTTTGTAAAATCAATAGTCCTCATAAAATTTATAATCTCAAGAAGTTGATGTTCATTTGGAAAAAAAAGTGAGCAAAAATGAATTTTATCAAAATTGAATTTAAATTAGCTCTTGGACAAATTATAGTCAATTCCTATTTTTAATAACCCTTCGGAGGACTTACAAATTGCACTTGAGTTGCAAAAGTTCTTTTTACAAAGAAAGTATGAGAAATTGATGAATTTTAATTGAAAGGCAATATTAGGACCAATATAAGTCTCCTAAACACTATTGTTTTGTATGTATATACAAGATAACATTAAATAGATAGATATTTTGTCATTTTCGTGATTTTTGTTAAATATTGTTTTTATTTCGACACATTTATTTGACATCAAGTCCAGTTAAAAAAATATAATTTAAAGATTAAAAAGTACCTTTTTTTAAACGTTTTGTTCGAAAGGGAAACAGGTATTTCAACTCTTTTTACGTCAAAGGAGTTAATTTGAAGGATAAATAATGAAATAATTTTTCATTTACAAAACAGTATTTGGTTAATTCATAAAACTACATAGGCTTGATTTAAATTTAGTTTAAAATGTAACATTTTGTTGACTTTTGATGTCGCCGTCTCTTTTAACTATTTTTGTAACTGCTTTACTTTTATTTAAAAAAAAACTTAAATATAACTTTAATGATACAAGATTTTCTAAATGGAATTATAAAAAGCGATATAAATCTCAAGCATTTTCGGTATGTAAAAAAACAACAACAACCAAAAAATGGCATTGCAACCCTGCCAGTTTAAAGAATGTTATAATGGAGCGCTGTACTCTACCAAAACATTCTTTTAACTGTAAATGAGTGATGAAAAAAATGAATCTAGCTGTATCTGGCAAAGACATAGGCAGGAATTATTAGTGTTGTTTCGGTCTTTATTTATTCTGTCCAGTCCAGTCTTAGGACCGGTCCTTGGAATTTTTCATAAAAATATCGATGGTTTCTTGAGCCAAATAAGATAAATGAAATATATATAAGATTATTGCACATATGTTGCAAAAAATATTTTATTTTCTTATAAAACAATATAATGCGAAGACATTATATTTTTCTTGGTTATATAATTTATTATATTATACAACAGAATAGTTAAAAAAGGAAAAATACCCTCATTGACGTCACAAGGGATCAATTTTACCTTCTTTAAGGACCGACAAGCGTGATTGGACTGAAATGGATGGAACTGGACTGAACCATGGTACCATCTAGTAACGACACAGTTTCGGATCCTCAATTTTACTTTGGGTCCAACAAGGACTTAAAACTTGGACACACTTGAACTTATTGAACTAGTGTTGTGTCAGCCCTTATTTAAGACTGAGGACCGCGATCAAGTCCAGTTCCGCTTGTAGGTCCTTAAAAAAAAGATAATATTGAACGCCTGTGACGTCGTTGTGGGTGTTTTTCATTTTTTTTATTATTCCGTTATATAATAGAATAAATTATATAAATAATATGTACAATTGAGCGGTTTGATTTTCAACTTTTTTCAAGTTTCGATTATGCTTAGTCCAGAAAATTTGTCATATATTATGAAAATTATGTATGCAAAATTGCACAGTCTTACGAGGTCCTATAGGTCGCACATCTCGATCAAAATATGAAATAAGTTAAAAACTATATACATAGTTACTTAGAATTCATTAATAGTTATTTTGCATAAAATAGTATGATCAACATTTTTCTAACCTATACAAAGTAATGAAAAAGTTGTTTTTTCTTTCTAAAATTGTCTTATTGATTAAAAAAATGGCCAAAAAGGTAGGAAAATATGATCATCCGACTACATATAAATGGTGCGAATAAAAAAGGAGCCTTGACAAGTAAAAAAAGAGTAAAAAAGACAAATGCTTTTAGTAGAATTGAAAAAAGAAGGCATTCCTTACACAAATGATGGTTAAATATATGTTTACATAGGGATATAGTGAAAAAAATTAATAAAAAAAGCAAAATAGATTAACAATAGAAGTTTCATTTGTAAGAGAATCTTAGAAATTCTTGCCTAAAATTTTCCCCATCTTCAGAATACAAGTGACTGCCCAGTATGAAAAGGAAAGAAAAAACTGTTAAAAAATACATTATTGCACTTAAAACATTATTGGGGGAAAGAACAGATCCAACATAAACTGACACCATTGAACAATTTAGAAATTCTACAAAGAAAATATATCAAGTATAAATAGCAATATTTCATATCGTAAGCATCTTATCTATTTTATGCATGTACCGATTTTATAAATAACATTTATCTAGTAGTAGAAATTATTTTTATAAGTTATATACATTGAACAAAAATTGGATATATGTTAATTACATATACATATATAAATTTGTTAAAATAATGTATAAGATACTTAAATTTTATAAAGTAGGCAAAATATAGATTTGAAGAAAACAGTAATATTTCCCTATATTTCCTTTTGAACTTGGTAGGGACAAAATTTAATGTAAACATAATGTGTTATACATTTTTGGAAAGGTTTTTTTAAAGTATAACAACATAGATCTGGTATAAGAAGATTATCGAGAACTTTTCAAAAAAAACACCTTAGTTATCACCCAAGCCTAAATGTGCCATGCTCCATATCTCATATTTGGCTTAATAAACTATCGACATTTTTAGAAAAAACTCCAAGGACCGTTCCCAACAACAGATAGAACAGGTCCTTAGAGTGGACTTCACCGAATTTATAAGTACCGACACAGCATTATTATCTATGACTCCCTAACAAATCCTCAGCGTGACTCCCCAAAATTTGTTACGCATATACACTAACAGCTAAGCTTTATGTATAGATGTTCCCTTTTCAAGAATGAAAGAGTAATGATAACTGCTTAATAATATAAAAAACTATGTACAGATTGACGAGAAACAAAACCAAACTCGCACTCTAAGAATGCTTAAGATTTACAACCCTACCTATAAGAGTTACATATCAATTTTGTTATTATTTTTTAGTAGATATTTATGTACTTGAATGATTATGTTATTTACATAATGTTGAATATTTCTCTATGAGTGAAAGCTATTTAAAATCTAGGCGTATATATGTTTATATAATTTATAAATAGTGAGCCCTTCATAACACACACATACAAAAAAAAAATGCTGTAGAGGAATGAAAATTTTAGAAAGTTATTAACTTTGTCAAAAAAAGAAAACTATACCATTAAAAAGCAGGGAGAACCTCAAATAGGAAAAGTCTCCTAAAAAGTTTCATTAATTAGCCTCTGTGCTTAAAAAAATAGAAACTAAAAAGGAAACGAATATTTTTTGACATATTTTCTTATGAATATATTTTGTATATGTATACACAAGGTACACGATCCCAACTGGTGGGTTGGAAGAATTATGTTTATACTCCTTTTTTTAGAGATACGAAGTTAAGTTAAAGAAATAAAATAATAAAGTTTGTTTTTGTTTAAAGAAAATTGATTCCAAAAAGAAGAAGACAAAACCAAAAAAGTTTGATGCTCTGATTGACTACTAAATTCCTCAAAAGATAATTACAGAACTCGTCAGAGTTAGAATTTAAACTGTGGGGTGTATTTGCCCAGAAAATAGTGATTAAAATAAAAGTAAAAAAGAAAAACATTTATAGATTTATTGCAGACAGCCTATGAAGTAATTATTGACCTATTATGAAACTCTTATCCATTTTTCTCTAACAGATCCACAGTCTGAATATTTTTGAGAATAAGGTAAATGCTACTCCTCAACTTAACCTCGACTCCCCTATGTCAGGCTGTAGAACCAATATATGTAGTTAATTTTTTGTATAAATGATAAATCCTAATACCCTGTTACACAAGTATTTACTTTCTTATAAGCCATTATCTTAATTGTATCATGTAACCTTTCCTTAAAAAGAAAAAAAAATACAGAAAAAACGAGCCAAAAATTATTTATTAGCTAGTTAACTCTTCCCAGTATAGAATTAGCATTCAATAATAATAGGGAAATGTCCAGAACTTCCCTAATTTGTGGATGTCAAAAGAAAGAGATTTATCAAGATTTCCTATCAATATAATAAATAATTTAGTCGAAGTCGAATTACTGCTTATCATTATTTAAAATGGTTTTAAGTTACGGTGAAGCTTATTTTATAAATTTTCGAAATGTTGTGTCCTTAAGACCTCAAAATCTTCATTTGGTCCAAACTTTACATTTACTAATTTTGAGTTGTTTTGAAAGTCCTAAAATTTTGAAAATTTAAATTAATTTAAAGAAGTTGTGTTTTTGTTTAAATATAATCAATGCAATACACATATATCAGCTTTTTAAATTAAATAAATATTTTATCAAATAAATTTAATAAATTCATGATATTAATTAGTTATATTACGATCATTATAGTTAAATTAATCGTAGCTTTCTGCCTACCTATTTATTGATTAGCGTATCACAGTAAAAAAAACGACTGAGGATTCCCAAAATTTACAATGGCATATATTTTTTACTTAAGTATATTAAAAAATTTGAATTTTGATAACTTTGACTTAAGCGACTTTTTTTCTTACCTTTATTTTAAGATAAATTACCCTATTTAAGAAAACAAACTAAATATTTACAAAAATACAATAAGTTGGTAAATTTAATTGAGTAAGAGTTATAAACATAAAGTAAATAAAAAATAGTTCGAAATAAATTAAAAATCCATCTGATTGTTAATGTTGTCATCAATATAAGACGACATTTCTTTAGAACTGTCTCCAGTTACTCAAACTAACCCGTCAATAAGGATAAATAATAGATTTAGTAAAAATAAATCGATTACTTTTCCAATATATAGTTTTAGTAATGCATTTTATAAGTCTTGCATTTTATAAGTACGATCGGTTTACTCTAGATAGTGTTGGAAAGATAAGAGTTCGCACTAAAAAACTTCTAAACAGTTTTTATTTTTTGACTCAATAATCTTTGAGCGTGCGTAACCATATAAAAGAAAATACATCATATTTATAGTTTTTATTTGAAATAGCCCAAAACACAAGCCAGGCGGTTGAAAATTTCAATAATGTCTATTGTCCTGATACTCTAACAGCCAATAACACACAATTTTGGTTTCGTCGATTTCGTTCCAGTAATTTAGATATTAAATATGCACCCCCTTCTGGAAGGCCAATTGTCAAAAATGTAGAAAAAATAATGGAAATCTTCAAGTCCGACCGTCAAGAAGGCACTGTTTTAATTCTGAGAAGATGATCATTTATGAAAAAAAAATCCATTTAAAATAATATATTTATTTTTAACAAAAAAAGTCCAGGTAAAAATGGGTACCTGCCAATTAATAAAGATCCAAATATCTTCTTCATTCTGATCCTTTTTGCCCAAATACATATTACATTTGAAAACTAATATGCAGGTACTTTTTATTATAAGCATTTATTTTCATTTGTAATGTTAAAAAAACTTAGATTCTTATTATTTAATTAACATTTTTATATCTGCAATGATACCAAATATAAATCTACGTATATTAGGGAATTGGTGCCCAACCATCCCTATGATATACATAAATCCAATCATGTAATCAGAATCTTCAACATGCAAATTAAGTGAAACTTCACATAAATTTTCATTTCACAATTCATTGAACAATTTATACTATCTTCTTCATCGTTCCTCTTTTTGCCCAAATACATATTACATTAAATTAATATCTGTCTCATTTTTTTATATGAAGCTGCAAGTATTGAGGCTTTATGGCAATGGCAAGTCTACATTCATTATTATAAGCATATAATATTTTTCATTTGTAATATACCAATAAAAAAACTTAGATTCTTATTATTTAATTAACATTTTTATATCTGCAATGATACCAAATATATTTAATATGTATATTAGGGCGAGGCTGGTGCCCAACTATTTCTTAAGCTTCGGTTAATAACTCTTAAACAATGGTTAAACATTACAAATTGCCACTTTCAATATAACTAGTGGTATTATTCCATTTTATCAAAAAAAAAAAAGGAGTATTTTCAATTTATTCAAAAAATCTGTATTGGTAAGATAGTTTTAAATCAAATTGCCCAGATGTATACAATAGTTTTGTACACAGTACCATAAAAAGGCTATGCTTGTTTGGACAGGGTTGGTCCACAGCCTCACTCACAAGTTGGTATATGAAAAGCTATTACTGACGTAGAAACAGGTGCATTTACTCCCAAAAGGGAGTAACAAAAGGAGATTAAATGCATTAAGTAAATGGTATATATAATATGCAAGTGTATATAACTGCAAATTAGTGTTGGATCGGTACCAGGATTAATTTTCTAATCAGTCTCTCCTTCCTTCCTTTTTCAGTCTTTTTATTGGTCCGATCTTTTTCACCAATAGCCCTAAGGACCGATTCGTTGGCCCTTCAGTAGTCCTAAATAGGATTAAATACTATAAAAACGAAGGAAAATAATGAATGATGCCTAGAACGTATAATACTTGATTGTCATACGTTCCAGCTACACACATCTTACTTTAAACTTCAGGTATCTTGTCTTTCTGAAAGAAGTTATGTTAAAGAGCTGAAAGAACATAGTTAGTAACTACGTCATTTCAGCTATTGTAGTTACCATAAGAGACTGATAAGAACCGGTGCAAGGACGCACAAATTTTATTAAGAGCTGCAGTTTTTTTATACTGATTCAATACTACTCCCAATGGAACATTTGATATTCTACTTTTCTGATAAATTATGAATTTGTACCGAATATTCTTAGAAAGTCTGCAGAAAAGGATTGTAGTTATAACAGGGCCCCAACAGCTTATACAGTGAGGCTCTTCCAGGACAAGCATTCAATCTGCATAGATTGCAATGACGAAAAACTATTACACATATTTTCAGGCACTGTACTTCCCTTATGTAAAAACTCACGCAACAGGTAACCAATGCCCACTAAAATTTAATGAATATTTACAATCATCATAGCTAGGGATGTCTATATTTTGATTTCCAAAAAAAGGGCATGTGGACTAAAAAGTGTCCGTTTTAGGAGGAAAGGCTATATATTAAAATGTTCATGCTTGATTTCTTAAATAATTATATAATTTTAATATTTCTTTCTTTTCAAAACCCTGTTTATTTTTATTATCCCTACTGAAATCGTTATTCTATTTGAAATTAGTCAGACATCCCTTCCCTTTTATACGAACATGTCATTTTTTTACATTCTGAAAATTGACTAAGCAATTTAAAAAACAGACATTTAATGAATGTATAATAAAGTTCCCGAAGAGCTCTGGACATTATGTAAAAAGAGGGCATGACCTGGCAAATGATAACGGTTAGTCACCCAACATATAGCATTAAAAAATATTAGTTCTTTTTAAATTAAAGTTACTAGCCACTCCATTTTCAAAAACGGTAAGCGGAGCATGTTCAATATAAACTGGAAAAAAAAAAAAACATTGCCGTGGTATAAAAGCCAAATTGTAAAGGTAGCCGTCATCAGACTACAAATTCTTATATGATTTTGAGGGATATAACAGTCTCCAGCGAGTGTCCTCAAAGGTCATTAGTAAACTCCCTTTCTTCACCCATTACAGGCGATAGATTAATTAAATAATAAACTTTTCAATCTTCATGCGACATTGATTAATTAATTTATGCTTATCTACCATCCGGAATAGTTTATTTAATATGATATTAAAAAAGTATAAATTATTTTATGGGGCGCTGCATTACAAAGAGTCAAGCTCAAAATGATGGCTTCCATGGAAAGGCAAAATATCTCATAAAGTGTAAGGTCTACTGATAATTATAATTGTAAATGTTTTGTTGATCCTTAATGTTGCTCAAGATCAATTTTTAATCATTACCATTAATTTCTTATAGCCAGTTTTCATGATATTCTAAACCAATAGGTTACAATAGTTTTCCAAACATGACTGTTCATAATAGTTTCTCGAAATATAAAAAGGAGTTGGATTCAATAACAGCTGTCCATGGAATGATAATTATATCAAGTAAAGGGACATGACCTATATTTAACTTGTCAGTAGCGCTTCTGATGTTTAATCCTTATGATTCATAAAAAGTAGAAGAAATATAAATCTGCCTTATTTATAATTCCTTCAACATATTTTATAATAGACCCTTACCAATCATGGGTATCCCATTTTTGAGAGGAACAGCTAGCGAAAGTTGAAAAGCAACAACTTTATTAGGTTTAGCATATTTTTTATAAATTAAGAAGTAGGAGAACCTTTCTATCTCCCTGTTTGTTAACGTCTGTGTTTAATATGATTGAAGTTTGTATTAAGTAGATGTTGTAATTATGTTGAAATATAATTGTACTGTAAAAACTTAATTAGGTTTATCTCTCAGTTAAAACGTTTCAAAGGTCCACTATGTAAGGAAAATACAAAATTTGAATCTTCCACATAAAATATTTGGCTACTTCTACACTGTTTCTATAATTATCTAAAATAGTTACAATAAACTATATTTTCATAAAATTTAATTATTGCTGATACAAAGTCAACCCATAAGAATATGTATAATTAATTGTTCAAGTTTGAATTCAATAATTAAATCACAAATATGTCTTAAAATCATATTTATATCTTTACATCTAAATGCTACTGATACTGGTGATAGGTTATTTAAGTAACCACCCCTATCGGGGCCCCAGGGATATTTTTAAATTTAAAAAGATATTTAGGCTTTCATTAAATAATAAATCCATAAACTTTATTTCCAAAATCTTTATTACCCAAAATAATAATCAATAAGCAAGTCAATAATTATTATTGTAGATTCCAAATAATTATGTGAGTAGAAAATGTATTTAATGTTTGCTCATAAGTAAAGTTGTTTGAGTACGTAGTTATTACAACTCACTAGTTACCATATTTATTTTTGAATAATTATTAGGTAGGTAAAATTTTCCGAATCCTCGTGAGTATATATTTAAATAAAATATACATGCTGGTAATCTGCAAGATCTAGTGCTAGTTTTAATCATTTCTTCCCATTTTGAAAATAATTCAAACG
Organism: Lepeophtheirus salmonis; assembly: GCF_016086655.4. Lineage (NCBI taxonomy): Eukaryota > Metazoa > Arthropoda > Copepoda > Siphonostomatoida > Caligidae > Lepeophtheirus > Lepeophtheirus salmonis. The sequence goes on from NC_052140.2 coordinate 3,960,452, forward strand.
TATCAGTAGTAAGGAGCACTATATTTTATTTACCAATCTTTTTCAGACGACATGTTTGCGATCAAATTTGCCAAAATATACTTCTTTTTTTTTTTTTTACAATCACGAGGATTGATACTATTTATTGATCTTTGTAATAATAATTACGTCTCAGGCGTAGTTTTTATACAAGTTGCGGGAAACAGAGAGGGGTGCATTAACTTCAAAAATTATATTGAAGCTTCAGTCGTTAGAGGGTCACCAAGCTCTTGGGATCTCTTTTATCCGTATGAAGGGTGAGCAACTGAAAACTTATTCTTCTTAACAGAAATTCAATTCAAACTATTTTTCCCTGGGCCTTTTCAGCTCCTATAGCGACTGAATGAAGTGAGCTCCTAAATTAATTTTGGATTCCAAATTTGGGGATTTGGTTCTGGAGAGTGAGACCCTTTTAATAGCGACTCAACAATAAAGTTTTACCTTTTAGAAAGCTATCGTAAAAAAAATTGAAAAGGGGTCATTTCACCTATAAAATGTTTAATGAAAAATTGAAACCAAGCGTCAACTTATTTTTTTTTTTTACGAGAAAGGGAAGTCAAATTCTGAAATCGTAAAATCCCTTAAATATTTGGATAGAAACCGTGTTATTGTTTGGAGAACTATGAAGCTATGGGTACCAAAGCCTTCAGGGAGTACTGGCTTTGTTTGTTGTATGTAAGGATTTAAAGTATCTTCTTGTTTTCATCCCACAAGAGATCAAATTCAATCCAGAGATATACCCGTAGCTGATATTTGAATCAGAATTGTTGCGTTTTCCAGAGATATACCCGTAGCTGAAATTTAAGATAAGAAATATACATTTAATCAAGATAGAGCACAATCACATACCTCAAGATCCAACCTAATGGACATGCAAAAATTTGAATGGATTTCTTAATGTAAAATGATTGCCTGCTTCAATCTCAGATTGGATTTTTCACATTGGTCATTACTTGAAAAAAAACCTATTCTATGAATCATCCAAATATGGATGCATTGATGAAGGAATTGAATGCTATTCAATTAAATACTGTTCCTGCATGTGTAAAAGCTGTTCCAAGAAAATTGAAAAAGATGATTGCTGCAAAAAGAGGCCAAACTGATAAAAAGGATTTATGATGATTAGTCACACTTAAAAGATAAAAAAATATATAATTGATTTAATCTATTAGTATCATTTTATCTCATTATAAACCGCTTACAGAACGTAAGGTATAACCTTGTATCTTAATTATGAATGGTCTTTAAAGTCAGTACAAGGGGGGGGGGGGATTTAAATCCCGGAACAAGATTAGACCTCAATATCTTGGTAAATCCGATATGAAATATATGTTTATGAAAGTATGCGTATCAGATTTAGCTGACAAAGCTGTATCAGAAAAAAAAATCATTTTATATGTCCCCGAATACAAACGCCATGCAACCAATGATGTAACTTCTAGCAGCACGCTAGAAGTTTAAATTGGTCCAATTTGTCCAAATTGGGTATTTGGAACTAAATTTATTCTGAAAAAACAATCATTTTTAAGACCTATATTTTTTGGGCGAAGAAAATGTGGCCTCCTTGTTCGCCAGATCTAAACCCTTTGGACTACTTTGTCTAGGGCGTCTTTGAGAAAGAGCCCAATAAACGTGTACAAACACTGTTGACTCCTTGCAGTCTTCCATTCTCTAGACAGCTGCCAACATGAAAAAGGAGTCCTCATCAATGCTTGTGCCAGGTTCAGGCCAGGTTAGAGGCTTTGTTTCAAAATGGGGTTAGTTGTAATTTTTAGTGATTGACTTGACTATGGACCCCTACATGAAAGAGCAAAAGATTGGTCAATTATTTTTGGGACATAAATAGTAAAATACATTGTCCTTCACTTTCTGGATTTAAAAACTCCACCTTGTAAATCATGTATATTTTCTTTTCTAAGAGCAACATTAATTGAACTTATGCATATTGAGTTTTCTCTTGGGTATATCCTTATTTTTTCACAAGTAAACTTATCTCATCATTTTGTCTACACAGACCTTGGTCGGATATATTTCGGAATGTCCTCTATGATATTTTTGATCCTATTGAACTTTTATAGGGTTTAGTTAAAAGTGATCTAAGTTAATTTAAAGACCATTGAGACGTCAACAATGTTGCTCTTTCTTGCGCGCCGTAGATCGATCATAGCTGGACATAGTTCACTTTCTTGAATTTGCTACTCCCTTTAAAAATTATACAAAAACTATTGCAAGAATCATCTGAGAGCAAAGTCAAAGTGTGGGAAAATCGAATAGAGTAACAATGATAAAAACAAAGTTGTCCTAAGACATAGGACTAATTATGTAAATCATTGTTATATGTATTGTTTATACTTATAAGCTTTTCAGAATATAGTTTTTATTTCATCTAATTTTGTTCATGGTCTTCTTGAAAAATACACAATGATAAATATTATTTAATTAACTTGAAACCAATTTAATACACACACACAAAATAATGTTATGAGACAATTAGGAAATAAAGATACAAATCTTTAAATAAAAAAATCCCCATAATGCTCATAAAAAACATTTATAAGGTTTATGCAAGAAAAACATAAAATAGCTCTATGTACAACATAAACTTTGCTAATAATAATCTTGGAGTACTTACTTATAAGTGTTGCACTCGGTCCGAGACCGAATTTTTCTTTGGTTTAGTAAAAATTTTCTTTTTAATTGACGGTTAAGAGTTAAATACTTTTTCAAAACCAATCCTGACTAATATTTCAAATCATATACCGAAATTCAAGCCGAGTACCTATATTGTTCTCATAGACTGAAATTGCGTCCTGATCTAGGATTTTCAGACCAAAACACGAATATTTACACTTCTCAACATGTATGTTTGTCTACCAAGGTAACACTTTGAAGGGAAACAGGATTAAAAATATAGGAATTGCAAGGATTTGATGGTATCATTTGAAGATTTTCACCTTCTCTATTTTATTTACATACACTTATAGCCACAAAATTTATTTCAATAACTATTTGAAAATCGATAACAGTTTGAAATTGAAAATTAATTCCAATGAGCTGTATATTATCTTTACAATGTATATATGTATAACGTAGGAGTAAATTTATTGATTTGTGATATTTGCTCAAAGTAATTACATGGTAAAATAATATATGTATCTAATCCTTGAACTAATAATTAAAAAAAGTTAATGACAGTGAATACTTTTTAGAATACGAAAAAAAAAAAATTCTGAGTATTTTTTATACTTTGTATCTTCTTTATTTACAAGGGAAAAGTGTAGAATTAACTAGTCATTCTATTGCAAATATACGTACAATAAACAGTTTGCAAAATTACTCTGAATGAATAATGTTATTCATTATCACCATGTTTGTTGTTGAAGGTTGTAGAGGAGACCGGAGAGATTTGAAACAGGAAACATTTATGAGTCGCCCTTTTATTGGAGCATCAAAAAAGCTATAATCATAAAATTAACATTACAAAAGTAAAATACAGAATGGGGACTCAAACTTTTGCAAGTAGCATTTTCATTAAGATTTAATGCCGTTTATTTTTAATTATGAGGCCTCATTATACAACCAAACACCAGCTGAAACCATAATAAACAAGTTTTGTTCTTATAACATGTCCCTTAGTGTCAAAATGACGCAGCAACAATAAAAAAAAGTCGTGTGCAATTTCTTACTTGCCAGGGTCAGGGCTGGGAAGACTGCAATGACCCTTGGGATCTCCATCCCGACTGATTACAACATCAAAAAGTCAATGACATCCCCATATAGCCAAGAAAAATCAAAATTTCTGGAACAATAATATAACTGACTTCTGGATTCCCTCCATGTGGCCCTAATCTACATTTATCACAACCCTGAGGACTTTGTAGTTTGGACGTCATGAAGAAGAATGTATGCCGCTCCTCGCATCCCAATTTGGAATTGAGTCCAAGCTGCTATCGTAACAGTGTGGTACGACATGGACACGTCTTTCATTGTTAAGAGCTGTCCATCTGTTAGCTGCTGTGTTAAGGATGTTATTGCTTCTAAAGAAGGACATATTTAATAAAAATATAACTAGGTAAATACAGTATTGAAACATATCACAAATTAGTTTTCAGTTGTTTTTTGTTAATTTCATAAAAGTTTAGCCATGGCATTGCAAGTTTTGTGTTCCTACTCTTTAGAAACTGTTTGTTTATTGTGGGGAAAAAATCAATAATTTATAGAGGAAACGGAGGACAGTTGCAACCTGCTCTTTTTTTAACTTAAAAAACATAACAGACACAAAACTTTTGGGATTGATCTTTATCTGATATAATACTAGGTGTAGTAAATAAATACATTATTTTCCAATAGTTGGCCTTGTATAAGTGTCATTGGTTTACGCAAGATGACGTTAGAAAGATAAGATTATATAATAATAATAAAATTTTAACAATTTTGTGATTTTTTGACTCATTATTGTTTGAGTGCTCGTCAAAGATGGAATTACGCCATTTTCAACAGTTCTTATTCAAACAAGGTGAAAACACAAGCCAGGTCCATAAAAATGCAAATAGTATTTATTGTCCTTATACTAAAACAGCTAATCATGCGCAATTTGGGCTTCGATGATTCAGATTCGTTAATTTTGATGTCAAAATACACCACACTTCGGAAGGCCAACTGTCGAAAATATTGATTAACCATTGGAAATCGTCAAGTCCGACCGTCATGTAAGCACTATTTGGTTGCTCAGGAGATAAACATTAATGAATTTAAAATAATGGATTTATTGTTATTACACCATATTAAAAGTCAATATTCTATATTTCAAAATTCATAAGTCAAACTAATTTGTAGGAAAACTACTTACTTGTATAACATTTAAATAGACAAAAACAATAGCAAACATAAAAAGTTATGTTTTGCTTAAACATGTCTATGTCAAACCCCACTTCGATTCATTGAGCAGTCTCTCCTATAGCAAACCCAGTCTCCCTATTTAAATGTGAAGAACAAATGTTTTTGTTTGTAACTTCTAAGTATTTATTCATGATTCATTCTTATTTTTGTAATTGATTTGGAACAGGGGAAATCCAACAAATAAATATAATTATAAAAAAACAAAAATAAGGTGATTTTCAGCTTATTTGAAACAAAGTTAATTAATCTTTTGTTTTCCCTTTCTTGTCTTTCATAAAACAACTTTCCTTTCAACCTACATATTTTTATAAATAATCATTCATGATTAAAAAAAAAATAGGAATATATGAAGTAGTTCGTTTAAACTTGAAACCTTTTCTTCCATCTCATCGCTGCTTACAGATAATGTAATAGAATATCATGACAGCTAAAAAGCTGCTCCTCTTCCAAACATTATTCAAATTGTCAATCAACGGAGGCTCTATCATGCACGTATACAAGAGGGTTAGATGCACTGGGAAATTACTACAATGACTGATCATAAGTTCAGATCCCAATTTGTTCATAATTTTTTTTTTAAATAGTTTTATTTTGATGGGTATCAAAAAAGAGACTCTCAGGCCCCCTGGCTTTCATGACCTCTAACAGGAAGTGATGTCGGATCCTCATGTATGAGGAAACCCCCAAGTCACCCTCTTGATGGTCTTAGTCGCCACATTGAAGTCTTTAGCGAGGCGATGAATCGATTTTGGTGGGGCCCTCCTTGATCTTCTTTTCCAAACGGGACATGAACTCTGGATCCCTCCTTAAATTGTGCCCTACACTTCCTGTTTTCCAGGATATATTACTTCCATCATTAAATATCTTGGCCATCAACCAGCAACCAGGCTCCTGGAGCACTTCACAATGTCCATAATCCTCACCACTTCAACTTCAGCATCTAGATCTGAAATGCACTGTCATTTGGCTTTTTGGTCACTAATGACGACGAGATGATTAAATTTTTATTTAAGGTTGATTATGCCCAAATGATGGCTGAACCAGAATGTCAGAAAATAATCATTAAATCTTCCTATATTAACAATAAAATAAACATTACTTAATAGTCCATGTTTTGCTGCCCAACCCCGTATACATAAAATAATCCTTTGAAAGTTCGACTATGCTTTATAACTATGATCAAAGCTGGATATTTCAACTAGTATATAAATAAAAGATGAATTTTGCTATTTTGATGGGCTTACTAATTATTAATTAATTTTCTAGTTAATAAAATACAGTTAAGACAAGCTCAGTTAATGACAGTAATACTTATAACTACATAATTATGAAAATTTGCTTTATTTTATACTACGCCCATTATTTTGGAGTTGGCAAACTAAGGAGTGAATTTCATTTTTCTAAGCTCTTGTCATTATTATTCTGGAAGAATGAACTTCTTATTTTACTTCTTCAATTATATTCAAAACCAGATTAAACATTTGTGTGTGCTTATAAAAGACATTGAAGATTTGTTGCGGATTATTCCTTTTTGGACTTAGAGTAGAATTAAGGATTGAATTTTGAGTAGATTCTGCCTATGTCCATGTTTATTTCCGTTTCCCACTCTCCCCTCGTCACAAATGCCCGTAGACCATCTAATGAAACGTCAAGTTCTTTTTTTTATCTCAGATCTCTGAGGATATAGCCCTAACTTATCATCACTGGTGTTTTAGTGTGGTACTATCTTTACATATTGCTATTATATAACTACGAGCAAAGCTGATTAATTCAGCTATTACATCAATAAAAGGTGAATTTTGTTACTTTACTGTTCTGTCTAAAAAATTTAAAAAAATATTTTTATTTTTCACGAAAAAAAAATCATCAATCTATAATCTGAAGCGATATAGAATCGAATCAAATAAATATTTGTTTCATTATTTATTTTCTCCTTTCATGATAACGAAAGGATTACAAAATATATATTTATATACTTTGAAGAATCACTTACAAAAAATGATGAAATAATACCTTTCTCAGAATGTCTCCTCATATTGCTATTAGCATACATGTTTGTATATGTATGCATACAAATAAACGTTTATTGAACGAAAGCCTTTTGATGCATTAATGTATTAAGCATAAAAATTCCACTCAATTAGTGGTAAAAGAATTATGTAAATATGATTGTGACTTTTTTAGATAATGTCATCAGAGTTACAGAATGTATTGTATTTTGTACAAATATGTATGTACATAAATACTGGTGATATCAATGTATCCTGGGTTCAAGCCAGCTTCTAAACCGCTACACCGTAAGAGAGAACTTTTTTTTAAATACATAAAAGAACCAGTTTGTAAAAAGTATATTTGTAAGGGTTTGTATTCTCTGTATTCAATCAGTCTACCTCCTGGTTTCTACTCAGGCTCTACAAAAATCCCATTCCTATTGATACATATACCAGCTTGACAGAAAGTTCTCGAACATACTCACCTTAGCACAATATCTCTAAAGTATTTGTATATTTTGGGAACTTTTAAAAAATACGATTTTACGAACTTAGTATAGCTTAAAACTTTAAAAAAAGAAAAAGTCTGCTGTGATCAACAACATATACAAAATGTTGGTAAATGAGATTGAGATTGCTACCGTCTTGCAATCCGGGATAACTCCGACATAAGTTTCCAAGCATACAGGGGCAGCAAAAAGCATAGTTTACCTTGTTACCTTGTGTCGAGCAATTGGAGGGATAGGACGACAAATATATAAGTGGTCAACCTCGGTTCATCACCTCTGTGATCAAGTCAAGGCCACTTTAATGTGGCTCAATAAATCACCATGCTCGAAGAGGAAGTGTGGCATAGATTCAACAGGTTTTTGGGACTACCCTTTCGTCTTACAACAGAATGGGGGCTCTCTATACCGCAAAGACGACGCAAATGTGGTTGGAAACTTATCTTCCGAACCGCTGGGTTCTGATCAAAGAAAATGCAGCCCTATACAGCCGGACCTGCAACCCCTTGGATCACAGAATCGGTGGTAGATTTGAGTGATAAAAAGGTCCATTAAATTCTGAACAATTATCAATTCAATAATTAATAAAGATTGAGTGATTGAAATTAATTCATATTTCGATATATTAAAGCACAAATAATAAGTTACAAAACAAAACAGACCTGAGCTCTCTAGCTTATGTACAAGTTGAGAAAATGAAAATTCAACATGAACAACAAATTTCCATTTGAGCACTCAAAGCAGTTGGGTGTCTCCAGAATCATCGTCTCTGTCGTCAGCAAGTCCAAAACGTTTAGAGGAAGAAGGAATCGGTCAAAAGGGCCAAACTGGACACGGAGAAGATAACGAAAACAGACTAAGCCCATGAGGGTCCAAGCAAAGATATCGGGGTTCCACACAATCTGTCCAGGGAGCTATCAAAAAAGTAGGTGGAATGAGCCTTATGAGGGTAAAAGTCCACTTTTATGTACCTGAATGCAATGTCACTCTTTTGAAGGAGTATTTTGCACTCTTTTTTAAGACTTATGGCCCTCTTCACCCCTGATGCCAACCCCCTCGAATGCAACCAAAAGGTGTACTGTCCGTTATCCAAACACCGAGGCACTTCAAAACCACTTTAAGCCAGCACTGAACGCCATGGCAAAGGACTACATCCGCAGTGGGTGCCAAGTCTTCTGCCGCCGCTTGGAAGTCATCATTGCCTCTAGCGGTGGGCTACATAAAGCATTTAGAGAGCTTAGACACACATCTATTTTTTAATTATTAACTTTTTTTAAATTATATTTCGAATTAATAAATTATACATCTTGTTGAAGTTTAAAATTCAAAGTTTTCAGATTTTAATCAACCACTCGGTAATTAATATGTATGCTTGAATAAAATTATTTTTGAAAGCACTATGGCCAATGTTATATTAATTTTTATAAATGTCCGTTCATGTTCTGTCAAGTCAAAATATCTACTAGAGATGTACCAATAACCAGTTTGGCCAATACCGTGTAATGGGCAGTTTTTAACCGGAGTATTTATCATTTATTAATGTTCTAGTAAATAAAATAAAGCTGAAACAAACTCAGTATATGGCAGTAATACTTATAATCTTGTAAAATTGCACAGCCTTAGCCTTACTCCTGTATCATGGCAAACCTGTGTTTACTCGTCTCCAGATTTCAATAACCTCCTTATAAATTAGTTTGGAAATATCATAATCTCTTGAATTAGGCTTATTTTTGTGAAGAAACTAGCTAAATTAAATAACTAGACGGATAGTAGGAGGAACTGTCTCATTAAGAAACAATGATGACCTCCAATTTTTTTAAACTTTCACTTTTATTCACCACCGCTTTCCTAATTCCTCACATTTTCCATTGCAGTGACTGTAATTTCTCAGAGCACAACACAAGTTTTTCCTCCCATATTATGTGATATTTATGTGATATACCATAAAATTTGCATCGTTTCATTATTTATTTTTTAATGTAATCTTATAAAAATGGAGGTTTCAATTAGTTTGTTTTTTTAGTTCTGATTTAATTTTTAGGGTTGATATTAATCTTATAAAAATGGAGGTCCATAAATAAATGAAAAAATATATTTCCATTTTTTAACTTCAAAATGCTACTATATAGGCCTGTCCAATTACCTAATTCCAAAATCTACCAACTCTATTGCACAGCCACACACATAGTTACATTCTAGCTGTCAAAATTGTGTGGATACATGTCTCTGCACAAATTTGTTTGTCAATTTACAAATAGTATTTGGAAAAGTTGGCATTTGTTATTAAAATTACAAATGCAAAATTTCATTTTTCTACGACGTCATTTTTAGGAAGCACATCTCGTTCAAAGTTTGTAAGAATATAAAAGTTCTTTATTTTGCCAAAAAAGGATTAAAATAAGGCTTTAAACATTATTTGCATTTATTTATTTATGATATACATTATTCTAACCTATAAGAAACATTTAAAAAGTTATTTTCAAATTACATAATATAAATTTTGTTCATCCCTTTCTGAAAATGTAAAAAAAAAAAACAATTAGTTTGGAAATCAAATTTTCCCAACTTTTTCCTCTTTTTTCCTTATTAAATATTAAAAATCCAAAACTTTCATTTTTCTAGAAAAATTTTTAACTGTTTGATGCAAATAACTAAAAATATATTCTTAGTGACTACCTTCATTTTGCATAAGTAATTTTCATACTCTATGACGACTTTTCCACACTACCCGTAATCAAAATTTGAAAAAAGTTGTAAAATCAAACTGCTCTACTGTCCAATGACTCAATTCCAAAATCGACCTACTCCATTACACAACCACTCACATAGTTACTTTCTATCTGTCGGAAGAGAAGAATACATATTACTGCACAGTGAACATACTTCTTTACTCTTAACACAACGTGGCGAATCGTAGACCATGTGATCCATATTTGTAAAAAGTAGTGGTCGAAGTGACATTCTTTCCGTCCGCTAGGGGCGTCAAGTATACTTGAATATAAAAATTAACCTAACTACTCAGATTCAATGAATTCACCATTTTAACTGAAGTAACAAGATGAATTTTTCCCTGAAGGGAAAAAAGTTGAATACGTTATAGGGGGAAATATGACTGAAAATGATAATGAGACGTCATCGATGCTATCTTAAAAAGTGACTTCTTACGTATAAAATCAAATTATTACTACTACCAGGGATCTACTGAAGCTAGCCATCGTGGTTTGCCACTTTGTTTTATATTACAAAATACATAATCACGATAGACTCAAAATTATCCAAAGTTTGTAACATTTTATAAATTATTTCATCAATTTTGTACTCTTAAAATCAATAAAATGGGTATAAATACTTGTTTGAGCGCAAGGAAACAGTAAAAAATATATATGTTATGTTAAAAAATTTATACTAACAGTATTAGTTTGGTTTTTCAACAAGATATAGTGTATTATTTTTTTCTCTCAGCCTATCATATATTTTTAAACAAAAAAGACAGACACACAAACAAAATGGAACATGCAAATTGGATAATAAATGGATACATTATCCCCTATGCAATAATGACAACCATATGAAGAAATACTAGGTATAATAAATATTTTAAAACATTCGTGTACAGCTTTACAATGTTTAAAACCCCTCCTCTTTTCTTGACTTTAGTTCATACAAAATATGTTATGCTTTGGTAAGGGCAGCATTAACTTTTTCAATGTCTGTTCCTCTAAAAAAGGTTAAAAATTCATCCCTTTGGAGCTTGCACCGAAAAGAGTTATTTAAAACCAAAAGCATGTATTATATATAAAAGAAGACATTCCCATAAGAAATGATCGGTAGTTTGGATTAAACAGCAAAAATGGGCATATTCCACGTTTGTATTTATAATATTTATTTCCACCAGATAATTTAAAAATAACTAAACCATTTTTTGGTTACTTCTACTAAAGTCAGAAGTTTAATAGTAAAAGCTCAGATAACTTTGTGTGTGTTTCTTTTGATTTTCTTCGTTTCAGATATTCAATAAAAGGGTATTGAGTAAACTTTCTTAACAATGATACTGAAATCGTAGCTATAGTTTGTTATTATGTTAATTAAAATATTAAAAACTCATTTATAAATTATAAATGTCTCTGAAATATTCATTATTTAAAAAAAAATTGAGTACAAAATAAGTACTTCTTGAATTTTTTGATGAAGTATTAAAGATAATTTTATAAACTTTGGGGTCTAGAAAATCCCAGTTCACTAGAGAAGGGTCAAAACTATACCTCTACCCAATGGCAGTCCATGACTTTTTAGTGCATGTGGCAAAATGTAAAAGTAAGAGAAAAATAGTCATTTACATAATTGTGTTTTTTTTTTGCCGCCTCTCTGTAGACATTACCCTAACTCGTCTATTAATAAAAAGATAGACCTCCCACTACCCCGTCCTGCCCATCATACGTATTTCAAAGTGTAGTACAACTTTTTTTACAGGCCATGGAGTAAGAAATAATCAAAATTCTAGCCAAATCTTCAAAGCTAAGTTGAAGCCACAAATCGGAGTAATTCTTCCGATATCCCTATTTTATTTCCTTCTTCCTCCCTCCCTTGTCACAGCTGATTGTAGATGATTTAATGAAACGTTTAGATTATATAACCGTAACTTAAGGATCTGATTCATCACAATAGTTATACATATAGGTTGACATGCATTGCAGATCTTTTTAATATATTAAGTTTAATACTTTTGTCATAAGGAGAAAAAATAAGGGAAAGTCGTTATCAACAGAAGCTATATGCAAATATTCATACGTAACTACATATATATACTTAAAAATTGTGTATCTCTATTCATACTACCTTGAATGAAAGTGTGGTTTGTATAAAAAAACTGTAATCTGATTTTTATCATTTTGATGTTCTCATTTGTTGTTAAACGGAACTTTGCATACTCTAACTAGTTGGCCTTAATCGATAGATGTTTAGAGTTATCAGTTCTAAGCAGTTTTAGTATGTTAAAAAACAATATAAAATGGCATGGTTATCCCGGCAAAATTAGAAAGATATTATGTTGAGAGATTCAATTATATCAAGATGAAAAAATAAAATCAGACATATAAGCAAACTACAAGAAATATTAACTTGTGTAAGATAGAAAAGATTTATTAAGTTTCTGTATTAAACAAATTAGTATGTTAACTACTAATAAACAATAATAAAACGCAAGACGCATCACTAAATAATTTATTAAAGAGAAGAGTGGATATCTATGTCAAGAAAAAAAGGGCGCTAAGAAAAGGGAGGAGTGAGACATATAGTTCTACTGAATTAAGATCCTATTTTATATCACCTGCCTGTTATATGATTTTGGTGGGGGAAATGAGTTACTTCTATAATGAAGAGAGCCTTCAACATTTACATTAGTGCAGAAAAAATATTGTATTTATTTTTAAATTAATATGTAATTTTTTATAATGCATTTTTAAAACAATTTAAACTAAAGATAGAGAGATACTGACACTATGAGGACCAATTAAATAATAAACAAAAAAGAAGAAAGAACTGACTTAATAACCGTTCTGTTTTTTCTAATTTTTAAAGGTAGTTTTTTCATCACAAACTGTTCAACTCTAAATAATATATACAGGGTTCGGAAGCAAAACGTCGACTGAATGACTGATTATAGAAAAATGTCAATAATTTTATTTTTTGATTAATAATTTTGAAAAAAGAAAATTTAAAAATTTGTGAACATGCTCACTCAATATGGCCACCCTCAGTAGCAAGCACAGTCTCCACACTGCAGCGTGAATCCTTTCAGGAGTTGATGATGAACTTCTCAGAGAAGTTGTTTCACTCCTTCACAATGGCGGCCTTCAGGGAGTCCACATTCGAGTGAGATGTTCGGTTAGTCTCCCTCTCCAAAGTGCTCCACACAGCAAAGTCCAAAGGGTTCAAATCCGGCAAAGATGATGGCCACATGGCATTGGGCCAAAAATGAGTCTAGTTGTCGGTGCAGAACTTCTGGCATTTGGCCGATGTGTGTGAGGGTGCACTATCTTGGGTCCACACATAATTGCCCCTGGGTAGGTAGCCTTGAGCCATGGCAGTATGGTGAACCTCGGCACCTTGTAGTAGGCACCCTGATGCCACGACCCCCAGGACCATTGTTTGGGCCGGATATTTTGTACAGAACACCCCCTTGACCTCCTCAAGCCAACGGTTGTAGACCTAGTCCACGGTGAAAATCTTCTCGCCAAAGAAATTTTTTACTGTGGATCCATTTGCCTTGATTTGAATTAATATATTTTGATCTAAAAGATCAAAATGTGTAGTTGTTCCGCATTTAGCTGCAAATATAAATTTAATTTTAAAAAAGATATGGTAATATGGGGTTTCACAGATTCCCTAAGGATGAGTCCCTTTAGATATAAATTCATCATTCATACTTATGATTAGGTTAATAAATAACTAATATGACATTTCAACTATGAAGATAATTATGTTGTCATTATTTGATATAGAGAGTGGATCCGAAACACCAGGAGGGTCAAATTTAAACCTTCAAAATCCGCAGTTCAAGTCACTTTGAGGCTCATTGATACAAAACTTTGGAAATTGAGCAATCTCACCTACATGAAAATACCATACTAATCATTTTCAAAGGAATTCCAGAATTTATGCAGAAATATATCCGGCCGAACAGCTCACGGCGTTCATCAAAATGAAGATAATTTCTTTCCCAAAGTTACAGGAATTGGAACTTAAAATTTAATATTAATAATGTACTCAAAAACCATAAAATATAGAAATTATAGTTTTAATTAAATCAATTATTAGGTATGTTTGAGGAATAGAGAAAAAAAGATTAAAAAATAAAATCTGAGAGGAAAGGAGAAAAATAAGACGGAAAGAATTACAACAAAAACTTCAAAAAATGTCATCTTTGATAAAATGGTAATGTTAATACACTCGAAAGGAAATATCTTGAAAGTGCAGCACTTACAAAAAGAGCTAAAAACCGAAAAGCCAAAGCTTTCAAATATAGGAAGGAGGTAAATATTGCAAAGACGTCTTTTTTGTATCTCTTCTAAATTAGCATTGACAGACTCATACAAACTTGATCACAACAATTTAGTATTGATTAAAAAGAAAGATTTAGGAGGCCTTATATACCTTTCACAATTTCTGTGTGTCAAGGAACTGAGAGAGTATATGTTCAATATACTTTATTGGACAAAACTTATTTGTTTTAATAAAAAATTCATTTATCTTTCAATTTCCAAAAAATATTAAAAAGCGAAAAATATAACTACCTTTGAATGCTTTTCAAGAAAACAACTAATCAATAACTAATCACATTTTTGTATTGATTAAGGAGATTGCATCAACTTATTCCAGCATCCAACGTTTTTATCAAGGGAGAGTCGACAACTTAAAATTGCACTCTGAATATGTGAGGAAGATAAATTGCAAGGTAGGTTTATTCAGAGGAAAATAATTATTATAATTTCATTAAATACATTAAAAACTTTATGAATAAAATCAATGTAATATATATATTGATAGTAAATTTGGGGGATCATATTTTTATGTAAAAAAAGGACAATTAGTCCTTTTTTAGTCGATCAGATTATAGGCAGTAAAGTTGTAAAGTTATGACTTGCCGGTACGCTAAAAAGAAACAAACCAAACTTAAAGATTGTAGTTTTGACTATTTGAAGAGTATTTTGAACGAAAACAGCTTAGTTATTATTATGTTCCATTATATATTAGCTGCAAATAAGTATACCAGGGAATAAATAAAAACAAATGTCACTCCGTTTTTAGCAAAAAAAAAAATATGAAGGAATATCTCGAATGTAGATCCTGAATTCTACTTTGATTATAACGAGGACTTACATTTATGACTCCTCAACAAATCCTCAGTATTACTTGCCGTTTTTCATGAGCACACGAACTTGTGATATGTTTATGATTCGATGTTCTCTCCTCAAAAGATAAAAAACATAAACAGTATCCAGGTTACATCTACAAAAAGTATCCTTCCCTCCTAAGTATATAATTGTTTGAGGAAAATTAAATTCGTATTTTTCGCTTCTTTATTTGAATGCTTTATAAGAAGTGTTACAATCTTCCAATTTCACCAAAGTATGCCCTTATTCTGTTTGATAACTTTTTGCCAACGAGAATCCAACAAAATAATACCCTTTTCGTAGAAGCCCTTGTCCCTATTGCCAAAAAACTTGGATAACCAATTTTCACAGGTATCTATTGAGGCCAAATTTGTACCCCCAAGAGTGTTGGCCATAAACAGGTAATTTTTAAATACACTAATTATTGCCAATATATGTTGATACTGACAAGAACCCGAATGCGTATTTTTAGTTCCATTATGAGTCTCAAGCAAATAATGAAAATTTGACAATTAAAAACATTTTTAGGATTGCCTCCTAATAAAAATTTCACGCGCAAGTAAATGCTTTGATTTATGAAACTATTGCTTCCTGAATATGAATATGTATGTATATAATAGTTAATAAAACTAAGTCACTTCACAGAAAATCGGGCCTTTTTATATTATTTTATTTAAATTATCCTTTTAGGGGTTAGATGGAGTTGCATTAATTATAGGAGGATAATTACTTCATCTGAACTAGGCATTGTCTTTGAAGTCAATATACATTATATATATTTCTTTCTTTAAGAGTAACTGTGAATCAAACCAACGCACATTGAGTTCAAGGTAATAAATTCTCCAGAGCGTGTTGCATTTTATATCTAAGTTTGATTTTTATTTTCATGAAATCAATGTACGTGAGTTCGAAAACCTAGAGAATAAAATATAAATTTATACTATGTATATTGACTTCCATTTATTTGATCTATTGGACTAATTGTAATACAAAATTGTCTACTGATACCTAATCAGTGCAAAGAAGTCATGTTTTCACTTTTCGCATAGGATTTGTAGAGAAGATATAAGAATAAGCCCTGGTTTAACTCAAAGTTGTAGATCGACATTGGAGTAGTTCCTGCATATTTCCTTGAAGATACGATGCGGGATTTGTGATTATTTCCTTCCTTTCTTACCTACATACGTGTAGTTAATTTAATGAAACGTCATGGAAGTTGAGTAGTTATCCTCCCAATTATTTTATACATTGACAAGGGTTGCCATTTTTGTATTCTTAATTAAAATGTCCCCATTTATAATAAATTATTACTTTATTGATGCAAGTACTTCCTTATGATTACCAATTTTTAATTATTTACAGATGCTCAACTAATTTTGCAACAATAAATAATGGATTAGTTTTGATTTACAATCCTTTTAAAATAATTTTAGTTACTCGAGGGTACAAGTTGACTACAAGCAAAGTAAAGCAATACACCAGGAAAAGGAAGCTGCAATGGCATTATATCTCAAACCAGATAATGTGAAATCAACTATACACTTTGACACAACGTCCCGCTCACAAATAGGCAGTGATTGGCCAGAGAGATAGGACAAAATTAATGCTATATTTGGAATCCTTGGGTTGTAATTAGTCGGAATAGAGTCATCAAACAACTTTCTAAGAAGTCCACAATTATTGGAGAATAAAGTGAACCGGTGAATTTTTAGGGGAAATTATGTCTCGTAACTCGTTCCAGTTTTTTGGAGTGCAACTAAATGAAAAAATCTAATTTTTTTTTTTACATTTGTTAATTGGACTAAAATACATCCAAACAAAGACAAGCAAGCTGGTTTTGAAAATATTACTCAAAATTCAAACAGTCCTACCTTATAACTAGTCAAATATATTTTGTTTCTGGTAATTATGTATTGTGTATATTGAAGTAACAAAGTCTAATATGCGTATGAGTCAATTACAAATTTACTAATTTAAATATAGGGATTTAATATAAATATTATTTTTCTATATACATACCTGGCTTGAGTAATTTCCCCATTTGCTAAAACTTTAATTAAACTCTTTACGGCCCCCTTTGTTCTTAACCTTATGTAATACCTTAAAAAGTGCACAGTCAACTTATATTTTTCCATCCAAATCTATTAGGTTTGTATTAGCTAATGTTTGAAAGCCTTTATTTGTACATAACATTATCTCATTCTATAAACCAATATGTTCATAAATTCATTTTATAAGTTATTTTAGACGTACTGAGGTTATATGAGATGTTATACGACAATCTTCATTTACTATGAACTCCATAAAGATGGAATTTCGGATTTTGTTATAGTATCACCCTCTTGCATAAGTCGGATTTCCAAACCTTCTACAAAAATTCTTCAGATTTGGCTATTAGATAAGTTCCAATCTCCATTTGAAACATTCATGTTGTTCTTGATCTCAGAAAAAATCCTGTGGTTCTATGGCCAAAGCAGAAAAAAATGTAATTTAAAAAAAAAACTGCTAGGAGTTGAAATAATTTTTTATAGACTATACCAGGTACGGATTTTCAAACTTTACAAAGGAATGCAATAACTTCAACTAGATGTAATTTTAAGACAAAATGTCCGACTTTTGTGATTATTTTTTTTTTGTTTGGTTTTGTACATTGAAATAACAAATTAATTAAATGGAACCTCCAAATGCCTCAATTACAGCCGTTAGCCTCTTCCTGAAGAAATGGAAGTACATATCTATGGTGCCCCAGCACTTGTCAGCAGAAACCCTCAAGGCATCGATATTGAATGATGAATTTTACAGACTTTGTAATCGATGTGCAGGCAAAAGGCAAAGTCCAACAAGCTCAGGTTTCGATTGTATGGAAGCTCACATCTCTTTGGACCAGAAGTCCAGATTATTCTTGAGTAATTCTGTACCCTTTTGCCGTGTGTTCAGGGCCCCATTTTGCAATAGCACCATATTTCCATTTGGAAATGCTGTATTTACCCATCACTGCTCGGTCTGCCTCCAAAGGATTCTTGGTCAATTCTGAATAACGAATTTGCTTCCTGTCAGCTCCTGGACGCTTTCTATGCTGTTGGGGTCCTCCATTCTCCAATGAACTACGTATAGCGGATCTGGATCCGCCCAATTAGCAAGCAGTCTCTACCGCACTCTTTCCTTCACGAAGGAGTGCCAAAAACTTAACTATTTTATCTCTTTTTTTGCTCATCTAAGAATGGAATTTATATTTAATTTAAATTAAAGGTAAATAAAGTTATGTTTTTTGTAAAGATTGATAAGCCGCACCCGGAGAGTCCAATCACTGAATTAAATCATTGATATAAAGTGAAAACTTATTCATCTTGATGAAAACTATCAATATGCTATAATATTATAACTAGCTAACACATATAGGTATATCGAGATATTAAAACACAAGCATATTTAACTTTTTTTCCTCGTTCATAACTTGATGCAATGAATTATAGCCTAAAAATATTCATTGTATTAAAACTTAAAGGAAAAGGTAAAATAAACTTTCATTTTATTCTATTATAAGTGCATTTTTTTGTGAAGCAGACAAAAAAATTATCAAAATTGTGAGTAAGAATAATATTAAATAAGTCCACATATGCAAGTTTTAAATTATATGTAGAGTATTTACATGCCTATATCCCCTTATTTTGAAAGCTATATAATAAATGGCTTTCACATATGTGGCATGTCAACATAAAACCATATTGATCAAGAAAAGGAAATAATCCCAATATATTTGGTTACTTTATATCTACATATCGGCTAATATTTATTTGTATATTTGAGTCCATTATAGGCTTTGTATTCAAATTTGTAAAATGAGTTAACGTGGCCAAGAATTTTAGCAATAGTTTTGAACCTTTATTTGAATTAAAAGCCTTTAAATATATATATATAATAGGTGTAGTGAAAATAAATTCAATTTTTTTTTCTTCGAAAAGATGGTTTTAGTAATGTGTATCTCCCGTTGTATTTCAGATGGTGTGGAAAAGACAAAATTTTCTACTAAATAACTTCTTATAGTCTTTTGTGATTCTATGACTCTGTATTGTTTGAGCCTGCTTCAAAGATGGACACCCAAAAGGAAAAATGCGCCATATTTTATTGTTTTTGTTCAATAAAGGCAAAAGCCGAAGGAATACGGTTGATAATGTGAATAGTGTTTATGATTATCATACTGTAACAGGCAATCATTTACAATTTTGATTTTGTTGACTCCGTTTAAGTAATTTTGATGTCAAAGATCCAACATGTTCTAGAAGGTCAATTGTCAAAAATGTGAATAAAAATGTAAATTGTCGAGTAAAAGTGTCATGTAAACACTTTTTTAATTGCCAAGAAGTGTAACATTAATAGAAAAAAGAAATTAAAAAATATATTTTGTTAATAATGGATTTCTTTTTACTTCACCCATTATTTATCATTCCTTTACTATGGCAACTAATTTTGGTTATACATATCTTCTGTCAACACCGAAGGGTTAATAAGAATAAATTGTTTTTGTAAATAATGATAAATCGTCAAAGAACTAAAATGTAATAATTTAATCTAATTGAAATTTCGATAAAATTATTCAACCTCCTTTTGTCATGACGGGCCACATCTCTCAAAATGAGATTTTTTTACAAGATATAGAAATTAGCGTAGATGAGTATACGCAGTTTACGAAAATTTAACTTTCATATTCTGCTTCGCTCTACCACATGTCTAAAATAAGCCTTAAAAATTTGTATAATAAATTTCTGTAAGCTATTTATTGAGGGATGTATCTTTGGATGAGTTCATTTTACATTATTAAACTTACTATGATAAAATAAATTTATACACAAATTCAAGTTCATTTGGGTTTCTAATGGTATTTCGATAAATATATCATAAGTTTACCTTGAAATCAAGAATACAAGTTACTGGACATTGGAAATTGTCCAAACCCGCTCGCTTTAAACTTTGAAACACGATAAAACCACCAAAAAAGCTCTTAAATCATAGCATTAACATATAATTTGAAAATTGAGAGATTTGATGAGCAGTGACCCAAATAATTAATCGATTTTTGTGTGTTACTTTTTGTGGATCATTACAAATATTGATTCATTATTTAAAAACAAAATATAATTTTACAATAGGCTAAAGTGTCCCTTTTTAAATAACGTGTGATATTATTACATACATGCTAGGAGACAAAGTATTTTTGGGTAGAATTTTGTGACATTGCACAAATATGTACAGACTACTAGACTACTGTTGCACTATTGCTAAATTTCTTGAGGAATATTAAGCTCTCATATACTTCAAATGTGCAAAACATATTCACTGACAAATTTTAAACAATTCTTAAAAGATTTTATAGAAAATTGACTTTTTTTACAAAAATGTTGTCTTTTTTTCCGAATTATCTTTAAAACACAATCAAATATTATTTATTTTATTTTATAACTTTCTACTACACGGTTTAATTAACTTTAAAAATATTTATGTTAATATTGTCTTAAGTTATTATATTTGACTAAATTGTAGTAGAAGTCAAAAAAGAAAATATTGATACCTATTACTCACAGCGTGCATTATTTATCTTCATCCTGATAATTATCCAACAGCAGTATTGATGAATGCATATAATAATTAATTTTATAATATTATCTAGCAGACTTTTATCCTTCATTTATTGTTTGCATTAGTTTATTAAAAAGGTTTTACAAATATAAAAAGCTAACCACATGATCCCAAGACAAAAATATGTAAATTACATTCCATGAAATTGATGAGGAAAATATAGGGAAAAATAATATTAATACTGATTTTAAAGTAAATTATACAACGGAGAAATACGAATATATAAGTATTTTAAGCGCTTCAGCCGAGCTACGTGACGTCACAAAAATCCACCATACATAGTACTTGCGCTAAGAATAATATTTTTTATTTATTGAATATATATGAGTTGTTTATATCCACCAGTTTGGAGGCCAAAGCCCGTCGAGATGAAGTCGTTAAAATTGTTTTGGAACCATTTGAGAATCAACCTATATTGTGGTTGCCTAAAAATCAACTTTAAGGCCTCAAATTCCCTCCTAAGCTTACAAACGAACGTCTCACGGAGTCTAAGTATTTTTAAAGATTTAAAGGAGGGCTCAAGACTTTTCCAAATATTTGGGACCACGAATTCGTCAATTGATTCCATTTTTTCCAACTGTTGCAAGTTTAAACAAGGCATCTAAAAAAATATCAACTGTCTCAGTGCCTATGTTGGCCTAAGAGAGTGCGACAAAGTGACGACATAGAGATTTTGTGCACTTCGTACAAAAGTAGTTATTATTTATTTATCTTGTCTTACAAAATACACACATTTCGCTTGAGTTTATTATAAAATTGTTGCACTACCAGCATTAATTTGAAAATAAATTTGATTTGATTTCCATCACCTATATTTAATTCAATCAATTGTATTTAAATATCATCAGTACAACAAAAGATGCTACACAAAATAAAACTAATATGATAATATTCAATGGTCCACAAAATATTCCAAACTAATTTTTGATGCATTATTATAAAATATGAAATATAAAACCTGGGGCGACAAGTCCTAGGCTTAACAAAGAGAACAATTTTTTTTTTGCTCAAAATTGGATTTTTATAAATTATTATTATTTTTTGTTTACTGTATGGAGCAGAGTCTCCATAAAACATTTAAAGCCATTGCTTAGCTTGAACAGTACTTTTTCCAATCAAAAAGTAGTTAAAAATTAAACACAAAATAATTTTTGATCCATTGTAGCGATAATTACTAAAGTAGCGTCACACTTAGCACGATAACTAACAATCTAAATAACAGATTGTACTGATATTTTGACAGCTAACTTTTAAAGGTTGATACAAACATAAAAATACGCTGAATAAAAAATAGGGCAATCTATATGTGAGTTTGACATCTTATCTATCGAACATAAACAAAAAAATAATATTTTGTTTAAAAACAAGGGCAGTGAGCAAAATTGAATTTTGGGACACTGGTGTCCTTTGATTGAGAAAAGGTCATAAAAATAATTTAAAAAAAAAATTGACAATTTTTTTAAATATTCCTATAAGTATAAGTTAACATTATAGTATTATATATACTCCATTTTATCTAGGAATCTTCTTTGAAGTGCATATAAATAAAGTATTTTTCCTTTTCTTGGAACAACAGGGGAGCTAACTTAGCCTCATTGAGCTCAAAAAAATAATTTCTGATGAGGTTGTAGTCCATTGAGCTATGTAGTTCCATCAAAAAGTTCACTTAATAATTTTAAACAAAAACACTGATCACCAAAAATATCGCTGAATGTGTTTATTTCCAAAAAATTACAAACGTAAAATGTATCAAAATACAAATTATGCACTTACAACTGTAAGTATATATACGAATAAAGATCCAGATGGATGTCATATGAATTACTATCTTTACTCTGAAAATATGAAGTAATTTGTAAAAATTACTTTTATTATAATTCAATTTCTATGTGTTTATGTGAATTTTAATATCTAAATTCTTGTTATTTTCCTGAAAACTTGTCATGTTTGCTAAAAAATTAAAGCTCTTGTCGCAAATAAATTAAAAATATACATAATAAGTAGGATAGGGTGCGTGCTACTCCTAACAGGAGTGGTCCAGTTTCCATAGATTTACATCAAGAAGGCTTTCACATGAACTTATTTATTGATAATATTTATGTTAGCCTTTTTTGGTTGAGAATAAATATATGAATATATATATTAAAAAATATCAGTTTGTATGATTGACTGATTTGCCAAACTATTACATAATTTTGTGCCTATTTTATGTTTCTTTTTAGAAAATGTTAATATTGATATGCGCTTGAACAAAAATGTAAATCGTATAGATACGTCAAGACCCAAATAATTAGATAATTCACAAAATTACTTTCTTAATGTATTTGAAATATAAACTAATTTATTCATTTGTGACACAACTGTCGATTCTTTGAAGTCTTTATAAATCCCTTCTTCATAAGAGTTGATTATGTTACATACATATCATTACTAACTTATTTTCAAAGACACCATTTTTTTTACCTACATCAAAGTTTTCCATCTATTATAAAATAAGACGATGTTAGTTATTACACAGGTTTTTCTTTCACATGTAATCTTTTACCGAACGCCAAAATTTTGTCTATTCTAGTTTGCACATGTATTTCTTTTTTTCCCTTTTTTTTCAAAAGTTATGATCGATGATGGTTTTTATCGTTTTTTGTTACCTTGACGTAAAACCTCTTTAAAGTTAAATAGAATTATATTCTGTTAGAAGAGCTCTTGGATGTGTAATGATGTCTTGATGTCTCCCAATAAGAAAAAATAAAATATATTTTGGTTAATATAACAGAGGTCTTCTAATAGAATAAAATTTAATTTGAAAATAACAATAGCAATTATCACGATATTTGAGTAAAGATATGACATTTCTTGGCCCGGATCGGAAGTACTGAGGTAAGGTATAAGTAAACTTGTATTATCAAAAAAGATCCAAAACACAAACCGGCTTTGATTATTCGAATTTTTACGGATAAAAAAAAAAGCGTGAGATTTTTCGTTGAAAAAAAAAAATGGCTTAAAAATTCCAAAACAAATAATGACGTCAAAACACAAATAAGAGCTTTGCTAATGGAATAAACATTAATTTTAAAAGACTAAACAACAATGCCAATTATATTTGAAATTATTATTATGTTACTTTTAATTTTGTATATGAAAATACAAGTCCAAGAATTCAAAAACAAATATGTCTTCAAATCATAAACTATCTCTTCTTACATCTAGAATATACTGATACTGGCGAATGAATTAATTATTAGCCAGCCCATATCTGGACTTGGAGTTCTCTTTATAATTTTTTTAAATAAAATTATTTATATCTAAATCATAAATAGATAAACTATATCTCCAAATTGTTTATGACTGGCCTAATTAGTAAATACTTTTAATGGATTCATAGGGTATTGCTAGATTAAAGTCCTAACAAAAATTACTGTATGATTCTTTGCCTCTAAAGGTCCTTTGTAATTATGGATATATAGCCACAAATTACTCACATATCAATAAATACTTGATTCTACTCAAGTTTGAATACAATTACCAGTATCTAGTAATGCTTTATATGAAGTGTCACCTATATTAATCAACTAATTTTCGCAATTCTGCTTAGAAACGATAACATTAAATATTTGAGAATGCTTACATTTTGCTAAATTTACTAAATATATTATTTTGTCCAAACATGTATGTACATTCAAAAAATCCATTGAGCTATTTTAAAACAAAACAAAAAAATATTATATATTGTAATGTATTGAAGAAAACAAAAGAATACATTTAATTTTTTTCTGTATTTTTATGATAACTGGCTTTATTTTTTGAAGATAACTTAACTTGTATTTTCCGTTTTTGATATTAAATTATTGCAAGAGTAATGCTCAAATAGGATCAAAATGTAATAAATATATATATATATATTCTTTTTTTTAAATTGGAATCCTTGTTCATTTCTTTCAACAAAACTCTTATTTTTTTTAAAAATAGGCCAAAATCAAGATTGTGAAACTATAGGTTAGAAATTGAGATTTATAGTAGGATTTCTTATATATAAAATAAAATAATTGATTTGGTTTAAGTAAACACAATAGAACTAATGTTTCTTTTCTTGTTTTTTTTTTAAAGAATAGCAATATTTATATTTGCTTAGACAGACACAAGTACATAAAATATTATAAATATTTCTAATAAATTCATTTGAAAAATATATAAATAATAACTACTTGCTTGGAAAATATTTATTATTAAGACATACAATTATGTCTAATAGTTTTCTATATAATTTAATTCTACTTTCTCATCACAAGATATAATAAATACCTATTATTTTTTCAACATATCTAACTAAAAATTAATATTTTAAATTACAAAGTACTATAATTAATTTGTCTTGCCTACAAAAAAGCTGTTTTTATTAGTATTTAGTTCTTAAAGAAAACAAATTTAAGTAAGTCTGTGAAAGACAAAGAGTAAGAATCAGGCTCTACGAGGGAGTTAGAAGTATAAAACCTTGTTGAACTTTGTATACTCAGACGAAGGGGAATGTAATAAATCCAGACCTAAACAAGTCTCAAGCCATACTGAGACGTATTGTAAGGAAGATAACAGGCCTCTTCCACCATGTCCCAAATAGTTTCCTGGAAAGTAGAGTAAAGACTAGGCCTAACGAATTTATTTAAAATACGTCGTTTTTAGTTCAATGCAAGAATTGATAAGTTAAGCAGTTTGGATAATAAATCTATAATGGGACTTAAAAACTTAATATTTTGATAAAAATGTTCTAAATAAAGACGATAATGAGAATGTTATTGGATCAGACCATATTCAAGAGTCATGTGTCGGATATTAAGACACGATAAATTAGTTGGTTATGTAAACCATTACCAGAAATGTATTTTATTATCTTATTGTAAACTCACTCTGAAGTATTAAATTAAATGGGAGGGATCCCGCCACATAGAGAGATTATAGAAGTATAAACATTTAGTGAGTTTACATCCTTCAAAATGAGTCAACTAAATTAAAATCAAAGCCCTACCTTCCGAATCCATGGACGCTGGTTGTAACAAAGCACCTGAACACAGAACTATTAAGCACGTTAGAAACATTACTACTACTCATGAATCCTCGTCATTTTAGCTATCCAGCGTCTATGTAGTCTTATTGGTCGTGTGACGTAAGGATATTCAAGAAGAGAAAAGGAGGATAGAATAAGTATCGCAGTGTCACAGTCGTGCGTCAAGTAATTATTATTCTTCTCAGACAAAATGGCGGCGATAGTGTGGAATTAAGGAGGTGCAGTCAAAGAAAAAAGGAGGCAGATGGTCCCAGAACTCGCGTGCAGGCAGGTCACCAATATAATATTCTCCAATATGGCTGCACATTGTTCTTTCCTCTTCTCCCTCACATTAGGTGGAAGGAGGAGAGGGAGCAAGAGAGAAGGGTTTGTGATATGATAATTGATAAATATGATGTTGTGCATATATAAACATAAAAGTGTGTTGGAATGGGCATAATTAAATAAACACTATTAAACCATATATTAAGATTTAAAGTTGTAAAAATTGGTGTTAATATTTAAATACTGTTAAATTCCCAACCCAAAAATTATACAAATACTATGTTGATTTTATATTACTGAGCTTGTTCATAATTACCAAACATTCATTTGTATTTATTATTGTATGAGGTATAGTATTTTATGAATAAATAATTGGGGGGTAGGAATTTCGAGATGAGTATTCTCTGAAGCTTTAGCCCTAAAATAAGTCGTTTTCAATTACTTAAGTTTAATCCCTTGGCATAGGACCCAACTTAGTCTCAAATGTCTGTACTGAGAATGATCATCTCGGATCCTGCTCACACCCAAACAATAGAATTGAGGATTAGCACAGAAGTAATTTTAAGCTTGTAGGACACTGAGTAATATTTGTATGTATTTTATTATTCTCACGTCTGCTTCTAGTTGATATTATAAAACGGCATACCAGCTTAGATGCTCTCCTCTGAAACTTTTTCCAAACAGTCAGTGCTACCATGTTCACTTTCAGTTTCTTTTATCTTAACATACTGAGAGGTCATATTTTATACAACTCTAGATATAATGCACTAGAGTGGAGGCTCAAGTGTGTCCAATACAGGAGAAGTAAAACGCCAAGACATGAATACAATAATACATAAATGTAAATTGTTTGATTTTTTTAGCTGACTCGTCTTTTTGGAATTTGGTAATCTGAAGAATAAATATCTTTCTCTTTTGCAGTTGTCATTATGACTTAATTCTTGAGTAGTGAACAATATTTTCTAAATGGATTCAATGATGTTCAAAACCTGATTAAACATTCATATGTGCTTATAAAAGACGGATTATAGCTGGTCTAATCCAAAATATTTTCCAAAATATTAGGTTTACAATACTGCATTTTGGTATCTTTTATTTTTTTTAAATACCCAAAGTACAATCGATTATATCGATAATAGTACATATATATATATATAAAAGAGGTATGTGATAGTCATAAATCACCATATTTATGAAATTATGTATGTATTTCCAATATCAGCTTATTATAGGCTTTTTTTCATAAAGGTATATATATCCGATTATTTGAATCTAATACATACCTTTTATTCATAAAAATATAACAAATGTCCTCTGCTTAAAGGTATTATATGAACAATAGATCCAGATCGGAGAGAGAAAGAGAAAAGTGGAGGAGAATTAGTATTTACATAATCGTACTACCTTAACTTGAATAATATCTTTAGACATTTATTTAGATATTACAAAATAGGTTCTTAAAGTAACTATACACAGGGTGCAGAATTGAAAACTAGACATTTTGATTATGGAATTTTAATAAATATAATTTTGGAAACTTGGTTTATATCTAATTTTCAATGTATCAACTTGTATAATTGCTTTGATGCTCTTGTGAAATCTCTGACAGGTGGTAAGAATATAACTGGGGGTCATTGAGTTCCAATGGTCATTAACGGGAGCCTTGAGAGATTTGAGATTCGTTGTCCTTGTCCAGCAGGCCTGGCTTCGATATGCAGCCAGAAGGAAAAGTCGAGGGAGTTGGGATCTGGCAAGTATAGTGGACACATAGTTTTCGGCCAGAATGAAATGTTAGTTTCCAAAAAAGGCTTAAGTAACATTTTTTAATTCATTTGAGTAAATAGAAGTAAACATTATACTATTACAATAACTCCATCTGACCTAAGAATTGTCTTTAATCAATATATATAAATGTATATTTCCCTCTCAAGGGACGACCGGGTGCGGACCTATGTACATTGAGTTCATGTGAATTATTTCTCCGGAGCGTGTTGTACACTGAGCTATATACGTCGTACCAATTTTAACATTTTCTGTTTGTGCCGATCTTTTGATGCTCTTCTCGATGCCAATGCCGTCAATAATTGGCTTCTACCTACTGGACTCAGTCACGTATTTGGATTTGAACTTGTTACACTTTGCCTCCATAATCATGATTTATGTGTGGCAGTCAACACAAAAGCCAGCTGAAATGATGTTCCTTAAAATTGAATGCGAATTACATTTGTATTCTTCAACAAAATATCATTTATTTCTATCAATAAATTATAAGTCTTTTAAATCAAAAAATAAAGTTCAAACTCATAATACCTAGGAAAAAATATCTATGTTTTTGATTTAAAATACGTAAATATCGAACAAGATAATATTTTTATGTTTTTCCTTTAAAATTATCTTAAACCAAATCAAAACGCAAAAATCTCTTAAATTATAGGTTTTTTATGGAAGCACATTTAATTATAATTTCCTACAAATTTGAGCAATAATAAATAATTATAATTGAAAAAATATTTCAAAAATATTGCTTTATGACTTTACTGTATTAACAAATGTTCGGAATTTGTTATTTAGGATTTGACTTTTTACATATTGCATCTTATTTTTTTTCAAACAAGAAAATAACTTAATACCTAGTAAAAAATATCTTTTATTTGTGTTTTGATTTAAAATATCGTAAATATCGAACAAGATAATATTTTTATGTTTTTCCTTTAAAATTATCATTATAAAATCTTTTTTTTCTATAATTTACAGATTTTCAAATCAAAACATATTTCAGCCATATAGAATCTTTTTTAAAATTTAAAGGTCTAAACTTATTTATGTTATTTTATAAATTTACCATTTAAAAGTTTTTCGACCCAAATTTAAAAATACAATGCTAAAATTTAATGTTTCAATAACAAAAATCAAGCTCACCCTAGGAACATTGTCATTGTAGTACATCCTAATAATAATCTATATTCTTATGAAGTAAAAAAATAATTGAACATTTTCTTCTTTTTTGAATACACTTTGTTTTAATTTCTTATTAAATAATTCCATTTGAGTTATATTTAGTCCATATGTTTTGTACGAATTTTCATCTGCTTTTAGATATTTTATCTGGGAAAATTTATGTTTCAATAACACAAACCGTGACTGGAAGTTACGCCCTGGGAAGTTTCACCCTGCAGAAGTTTTGCCCTCATACCTATATTATATCATAAATGTATCTTCCACATATAATTTAAGGTCAGTGGAAAACTTCCCAGGGCAGAACTTCCCTGGGCGAAACTGCTCGGGCGAAAGGGTTATTATAAACATATCTGTTTTTAGGAAGATCTCAAACCGTTTAACCGAAGTATGTTATTTTATAAATTTACCATTTAAAAGTCAGTTTTTCTAGTCCCCCGGTTTTTTCGACCCAAATTGGCTAATTTTATAAATGCAATTGATTTTTATCAACTGTTGATTAATGCTTGACTCTTATTAATGTTTTGATCTTGAATTAATAACATTCCAATGAAATCTCGTTAAGATTTTCATAATTTGCGTCAAACTTCGCAATAATAATAAAATACAAAATATGACCAGCCGGTATGCAAAAAAAAACTCTAAAATTGACATAGTAATCGTGACAATTTCAAGAATGTTTTGTTGAAAAGCATCTTAACTGACTTAACTGTTTTTGTAGATTAGATGTAATGAGAGCAATAAAATAAATACAAATCCCACTTTGTATTTTGCAAAGACATAGGTAGAAATTACTCCGATTTTGATCCTCAATTCTACTCTAGTTAGTTCAACAGGGATATTAACACCCTAAAAAAACATTAGCGTCACTCTCTGTCATTCAAAAACACACACACTCGTGGTTACACTTTAGGTTTAGATGTTTTCTCTTTAAGAATGAAAAAATAACAGTGTTGTAAAATATATACAAGAAAAAAATATTGCACTTGTTAAGATCATATTTTATACCACTCTAAATTTAGATATGTAATTCTTATTTCTTTTCTTTTTAATATGACGCTCTGAGCTCCATCTACTCAGGTCATTACTCCAATGTTATTTTTTAGATCAATTAGTCACGCATTCCTAAGATATTAAGCTCACACTCAAAGATGAGGCATCGACAAACAAACTTTGTTTTATTTAAATAGATATAATATTAAATAATACAAATTTAAAATCTCAATTTATTGCTTGAGTTCTCTCAAATAGTAAAAACATTCTTTCAAGCGAAGTGATTATATCTATCCCTATATCCATACAAAGAATATTTATAATATAAAACAAAACAAAAAATAAATCTTGTGAAAAGCTTGAGAAAGCCTCATTGGATTGATGGAAGACTTGGAGCATTAGGTTAGATGTATTGAATATATTTTATGATGGATTTATGGAACTTTTATTCATACCAAACACTCCCCAAATCCATATTCTTAACAGTGTTGGGCTTTGGTTTCAAAATCCTAGACCGGAGTGAGACATTGAAGATTTTTAGTAGATTGAACTAATTTGGAGTTGTCAAGAAGTTCAGTCTGGATGGGTCTTACAAAAGAAACAGTCTCATATAAAATTTGGTGAAGAAGAAAAAATGAACGATATCTAATAATAAGTTCTAGCCACACATTTTCTACTTTAATCTTCAGGTAAAATCCCTTTTTAGAGCATTTTTGTCAAAAAGGGTATATTTCGATGTTATAACTTTTTGTAAACAATTATCTAAAGAAACTTTTTTTTTTTTTTTTAACAAAAAGCAAAACCAGATGAGAAAAGGAGTGTCATAACCAAAAATTCATAACCAAAAATTGAAAAATGTTCAATGAGACCGAGTTTTAACATTAATTCTTACCGAGAAACTTTCAAGTATTGAGTCAAAACTTTTGTAAACGAGGGATTTTGTCTTATAATCTTTTAAGGGATCCATTTTATAGTCAAAATGCTTTGTTATAAAACTGATTGGAAGATAAAATTAAATATTCATGATTTGATAAGTAGATATACAGGGTGGAGTTTTTAAATCAGGGAAATTTTAATGATAATACATATTTCAATTTATTTCCCAAAATAAAATCAGCATCTCACAAATCTTTTCCAGTTACATGACAGGGTTCCATCAATCACTCAATCCAACCACCTCCATCTTCAACCACAGCCTTCAACCTGATAAGTCCTTGATTAGGAACTCCTTGTCCAAATGGGCCATTGTCTCGAGAATGGAACTCCACAAGGAGTCAACAGTGGTATTTACTTGTTTATTGGACTCTCTCTCCAAGAGGCCCTACATATATGTATATGTCCAAAGTTTTATGATCTGGCGAGGTGGGAGGGTACATATCTTCTGCCCAAAATATTTTTTTTTTCCTAACTTAGTTAAGAATTTATTATTGTTTACTATAGTACATACATACATTATAAAATATTACAGATATGAATACAAAGAACAGGACTACATAAAGGGGTAAATGTGCAACTAAAACGGAAATTGATCCCAAATCCTACTTAATTTTATACTTATTATCAATAATTTGTTTCATTTTTATACATTTAATAAATTTGGTTGATAAGAGAAGTATATAATCTGCATCCTGTATTTTTATTACCTTGTCCCACTCAACAAGGGAGATATGATTCATTTTTTCTTACAATGGTGACTTCTGTGGCCTCCTTGGCAATTTCTACATATAGAATTTTACGCTTAGGATTTGATTGTGGAACCTTTTGTTGCTCAAAAGAATCCTGCTTTGTATTTTGAGGGTTTTTGGATAGATGAATTTCGTTTGAATGACCTTTCGTTTCTTATTTCCAGGTTTTTAATTTTCAGTTTTTTAATTTGCAGAGAGTTGCACATTCTGATTATTAAATTTAATGGAGTTAGGCTTTTTGACTCAAAGTTTTATTATTTGGTTTTGAGGATCTTTGGAACCTTGGGATGGCTCTTACCCTCTTACCCCATTTTTGTATGTGATGGTCTCCCATCTCAGGTTGACGTCACTTCCATTTTTATTTGACTCTGTATTATTATTACCAAAGGTTAAAATCCAGTTAAAAAAAGAAACCGAAAATCAACATGGTAACTCTAACCATTTGAAGAAGGGCTTGGAGGAGAGAAATAATAATAGACGTTCCATTAGAATAGCTACAATCAGCTGTGACAAGAGAGGAAGGAAAAAAGGATATAAACAATTACATTGACTAGTATTACTCCCATGTTGATCCCAAGGTCTACTCTAAGTCCAACAAGGATCAGCACAAATCCTCAGGGTTACGCTCCGTCTTTTATGAGCACACATGAATGTTTAATCAGATTGTGAATATAATTAAATATTTTTAGGAGGGGATGTTCACTACTCAGGAATTAAATAATAATGACAACTGCAAAGGAAAATAAAATTGGATCCTTATACTAACTATAACTATAAATTAATGTGCAATTTAAAAAACACACTGGATTTAGATGTATGATTATTGCACTTTATTATATCTTCCTCCATCGTCAAAGGTTGAGTGACAAATCAGCAAAAATATTCCACTCAATTGGTGATTATGGTACTTACTTAAGGAAACTCCCTAATATAATGCCGAAGAAAAACAAAAGAAAAATGGCTTAGCTTTTGACTGAAGATCCAAATATTTGTGAAATGAAAATGGCTGAGGTACAATGCCAGTGCAGAAAAGGGAAGGATGTGCACATATAATACTTTTTAAATTAATAAAAATGTGAAAATGAATTTAAAAACCCTCTAAAACTAATTAAACTCCAAGACAATACAAGTGACATGTTGATAGTATACATATGTAGGAAGTCAACTCCTGCCCAAAACATATAAGCCTGTAAAATATTGGTGATTCCGAAATAAATCCGGTTCCATTAAGGGATTTGTACAAACTGCACTAATTTAAAATTATAGCCTTACACCAAATCGGTTAACATCAATTTAAGCTCTCTTGGATAATTGAGTTATTTCTGTCCTTGTACTTGTGGCCAACATGGAGGCACACAATAATGGTTGCACGGCGTTCTTATTTCGAGAAAATCTCAAGGATTTTGTATTTTTGTTTTATATAATTTTGTCAGTTGAATCTGGTAAGTAGACTTTTATAAACATATTACAGAGGGTTGCCCAGATATTGATGTCTAAATTTGTTTTGGATTTTAAATCCTCACCTTGTACCTCTTGATCCCAAGGAATTACCTGAGCTTTTAAATTTATTAATAGAATATAATATTTCATTTTTTGTACACTTGAATTATTTTCAAAAACTTATACGTTTTAAAAGAATAAATAGATCAAATATGTGATTGATAAAGTGTTGTCACCATATCAAATTTTTCGTTTTGTTTAGTAAAAAATATTACATCTAAAGGGTTATAAAAACAAGCCACTTATTTGCAAAGTGATAAACGAGATGATTTTTATTGAAACTGCGTGTTAAAAAAAAGCCAGCTTTCAAAAATCAAAAGTTGTAAGCACAGAGGCAAAAAGGAAAAGGGTGTCTCATTTCCTCTACACACAAGTGAGTGTCGAAGGTTGCTCTCAGAGACTTGTTTAAAAGATTAAAAGTATAGTGTCAGAGCCTTGAGACGTCCCCTGGTAAGTGTAAACCTCGGAAAATCGGGATCATGAAGGATGTGGACACTGTTATCTCCAGAAGTCTGTCCAAGATGATGAGGCAGCATGCTATGGCTCTCAATGTCAGTGATTGAATTATGAGGAGGTATGTGAAGGATTTCGGGAAATCCTCTGGTTTACAAAAGCATCGGCAACCGATTATGCTACTTTGGACGTAATCAAGAAGGGAGACCCTGCTGCTCCTGACCAAAATTATGAGGACCTGAAGTCTCTGTCAATCAGCAGTGGGCAGCCATGTTCGATGCATTCATCAAGAAAGGCTGCCGCCTTTAGGACCAGGTTGCAGGCCATGGAAGCAGACGAAGGAAATCTTTTTGAAAAATGGAAAGATCTATCAATGTAGTATGTGATAAAATATTAATATTGTACTCATTTTCAGTCTTGAAAAAATTTACTCAATAGGTTCATTATACAAAAGTCCATGATTTTACCTCGCAAAATATGCTCTGTTTATAAAATAAGTAGACATCAATGTCTACAAGAGAATCTAAAAAATAATATTAACTCAAATTTGATTATTCTAACATCTGCTGAGCAGGAATTTTTTTCCAATTAAAATCAAGTAAAACCTTTCATACAAATTAAGCAAAGAGTACTAAAGAAAAGGAAAGTACATCTTAATAGTATAGAACTCAGCTTTATATTTTTTTAACCCTTCAATAGTGAAGTGGGATTTTCTGTAACCTAAATATTACAAAATTGTTCAAGTGTGTTTAAAATAGATTTTATCAAGGGAAATTTTAGTATGCTCCTAAAACCTACTTTGTTTTGTTGTAAAAATGTATTTTCATGGAATTATTCGTGAATTTTGCATTTTTTCAATCAAAATTTGGTCAAATTTGTGAACCATTTTAGTATTTTTTATTTATTTAAGGTATATATCTCACTCAACCTCATCAAAATTAATAAGTACATTTTTTTAAATTAAAGTTCGTTAAAGTAATTAACATTTCATAGAATTTTTATCAAAATGAAATTACAATTTTTAAATATATTTATCACAAATTAAATTTTGTTTTACTATCCAATAATATTGCTATGATTAATTTGAAAAAAATATAATGTTTTTTTCCTCCTTGTTTTGCACTAAGCAAGTATTTTTAGCATTTTTGAGTGCAAAATGAATGAAGTATTAAAAATTTAATTTACTTAATTTTGAGTCAATTTTGACTGTGTATCAAATGATAAAAGTCGCTTCATATTTGGGCTAATATTGAACCCCTGTTTACCTACTGTTTTAAATGGATGTTCACTAACGGAGGGTTAAAAAGGAAAAGGAATAAAGAAGCGTTGTAATTTAATAAAGATAAACCATATAAATCTATCATTTTATAATGTTCTTTTAATCTTAAACAGTTTCATGTACATATATTGGCTGACAAGTAATTTTATATGCAAGTATAAAGTAAATAAAATGACATATTTCAATTCAATAAATATTTTATAACAATTTGGAGCCAACAAAGAATTCAGAACCTGTATGTACTGAAGTTATTTAATCATATATTAATATTAAACTATTAAATCACGTGTCTCTCTGAAAATTGCATAAAATCACTGTCATAACTAGCCTTTAAAATACAAAATGTTTCAAAAGAGTTCTTAATGGAATTTTACATAAACCTTCTACTTATCCTATTGATAGGGATGCATAAATTGTCACAATCCTCGTGAGCGTTTATTTATAAAAATGAAAATACAATTTTTTAAATATATTAATCAAAAATTAAATATATAACTTCAAGAGTAGATATTGGTGACCTGCAATATATTAGTGTTTTTATTAATTATTTCTCTCTAACTTAAAAATTAAAACGTATTAGCGATAAAGGCTTACCTTTATTATTATAGTTATCTCTGTCTGCAGTTATGTCATCTATGAAAGTTACCATTATTTACGTCTCTTTTTGATTTACACTCATGACAATTTACAAAATTTTAATACCCTAGCCATTTATACCTAGATATAAATCATTTTTGGTCCATTCATTTTAGGTCTCAAACCAAACAATTTCTTAGTTATTTTAATCTACTTATAACAGATAAGGGATACGGACAATTTCCTGCTAAATCCTTTCAAATAGTAATGAAAAGTCATTACCCTGACTGAAAAATCAATATCACCTGTGATAGACCAGTGCAAGAAACCAACCTTGACATTGACTTTGTGGAAGTTAATAAGGTTAAAGAATCATTCTACTCTTTTGGACTATTTACCTGAAAGAATAAGCTACAAAGTGTTCCCCTATATGGAATATGACGAATACAGTGATATGGCCTCTTATTGTGACCTTATCTTGGCACCAAGTTTGATAAAAAGCAATCCTTACCTTTTACCGTAATCCTGGAGATAAACAAACAAAGTTGTTAGTTTAATGTATACAACTACATTTTCTAAATTATTCCAATCGAAAATGGGATATTGTATATAACCATTTCAGGTTCTTTAGAGATATGGAAATTTATTGACAGAGGAAATTTGATACATATTTTACCTTTTTTATTTTTTTGTCTCTCATTTTTTTGGTTTTTTGTTATTATTTTACTCATAATATCCTATTTCAAAAAAAGAAAAAGAAAATTATATAAACTGTCAACACATCATAAGAATAGGGGGAGGGGGGGGAGAGAGAGTAGCCCTTCAATGAAATTATTACAGAATAAGTCTAGTCCGAATATATATATATTGGTGATGAAAGGCGCCCAGTCGTCATCCTTCGATAAAGGCGCCTGAACAGTCGGTTATAAAAATTGTAAACGCTATTATACCACGTAAAGATTTAAATCAAATACACTTTTTGAAAAGTCAATACATGGCCATCAAGTTTATATTTTATTTATTTTATAAAATACAGATAAATTATATTAAATAAAATGTTTTATTTTATATCGTGTATGTTTGTGGCTATTTGCCCAAGTTGGGGTTCCGAAGCTAAATCAAATCTGTTCAAATCTGGAATCAAATTATAAAAAGTTAAGATTATTACTTATGAAAGCTTAGGTGGGTTTATAGACATGAGCAGGGATCTTACTGGAATAAATATGGTTGATTCCAAACAATCTTCTTCAACCATGAATGTTTCATGTGTTAGTTCCTTCAATCTATACTTACATTATTTAATTTATCACAAACTCTCTCAATATCAAATTAAAAAGCTTAGAAGACACTCTCCTGCATTTTAATAATTAGCTGATATGAAATGATTATCTACTCAAAATAAAATTAATTTTATTACACGTATAATACTAGGCAGGTTCATTGGATCCATATTTACGCTTAGGCATTTTGTATGACTTTATAATGAAATAAAAGCGATGTATAATTCATAAAAAAATTAATTTCATATATATGGTTTAACCGATTCATATCCAACAGAGCATAGAACTGGCGTTATACTATAATTTT
Organism: Lepeophtheirus salmonis; assembly: GCF_016086655.4. Lineage (NCBI taxonomy): Eukaryota > Metazoa > Arthropoda > Copepoda > Siphonostomatoida > Caligidae > Lepeophtheirus > Lepeophtheirus salmonis. The sequence goes on from NC_052140.2 coordinate 3,997,740, forward strand.
CCTTTTTGTTTTGTTAGTAGTTAATTACTTATTGGAGAAGCAATATGAAGTAAAACTACAAAATATGAACTAGGTAACCTTTACTCCTTATAAATATGGAAACGTTTATTACTCTACTGATTATATTGTAAAAAGTGCATAATCTTTTCATGGGTCCATTGAACCTATTGGTTATCAATGTTATGTTTTGTGTTTGTATGTACGTAGAATATAATAATAGACTGATTAAATTTCAAAAACTGTGTTTCATTTAATATCTATTGGTACAAACAAAGTAACACAAACATGATTGACTGTCATCAATTGGGACAGTATGACAAATAATCAAATTTAAAGAATTTATCAAAAACTGATACCCTGTTGATATTTTAATGGTTAACTTACTCTGTGCAAAATAATCTAAATTACTTTCAAAGAGGTAAACTGTAAACCTAAATAACTAATTTGAAAAGGCTAATATTTTTAGCCTGGAAGATGATACATTTAACCAACGTCCTCCTTCATCACTATTCTATTCTTCACTGGCCCACATATATAATGTACTAAATAAAATACCATACCATACAATCATATTTAAATATGCTATAATAATAACTAAAGACTAGACTATACATTTGTCCACGATCGTTCAATCGCTCAAAAGATTGCTCATTTTGATGTTTTTGTGTAAAAATTGCTCATTTTTCTATACTATGATTCAATCAGGGTTATAATTACATGATCGAATATGTGAGGGAGCTAAATTCCGACAACAACCAATGAGATGAATGATAAATTTGTAGCAAAGTTAACTGGTGATTAAATTTAATGAAGACTGCACTAAATTGTGAAAACTTAATCTTCTATTAATGCAAAAGGTTGGACATATAGCGATGATTAGATGCCTCCATCTGGAAAAAATTCTGAAGATTACGCCAAATTCAAATGATCTCTGACAACTAATTGTGATATTGAACGGTCTCTTAGTATGTTTAAAACTACCAATACTGATCCAATGAAAAATTTCAAGAATAAAATTATTTTTACAATCTTGATTTGTTAATATAATATACCAATTTAAAAAAAAGAAATTATGATAAATACGAAACAGTTCTAATTGCAAATTATTGTTATAAAACTGTATTTTTCTTTCAATTTTTCAAAATTGCAGTGCTTTTGTTTTGCTCATTTTGGCTTTCAAAAAATCTATCAAAAATCATAAGTCTACTTATGACTAAATAATTTTTTACATTTTACTATATCATAATATTTACAATGCTTTTAGTCAAAGAAGATATGCTCTGATTAACTGATGCTCTCCATATACATATATGATTCAGCAGAAAAGTAAATTATAACTAAGCCACTCCTGCGAAACAAGATTATAGGTATTATTTATAGGGACATAAATTAAAGCACCAAAGAAAGAAGAAGACATATTGACCAATCAGTCTATATGTGCATTGTAGTAATTATTAACTACAATTTGAGACGGGACCCTGGGCGTATTTTCCTCTTCTTCCCCTGCCACAAAAAGTTAATCTCAAAAATGATGTAGAAAGCATGTCTCACACTATTCTCTTAATTAAATAAGGTTGTTCAATCAACGTTGACACCTTCTATTTATATATATTTTAGGGTGTGTGGTTTTTGAGGGAGTTTGATATTATTTTTAGAATTCTGACACTGAACTATCGATAAAAGTTGTGGGATAGGACAGAGTCTAAATTTGTCTGTACGTCATACTTTCTGTTTCTATCTCAAAATTGGAAAGTTGAAATCACAACTATTTTATAATAAGGAAATAATTTCACTAAGTGAAAAAAATAATATATATTATTGGAATAAAAGGAGAGGGATTCGGAAAATTTGGATAATTTGGATCATGAAAGTAAATGGAAGGTATGTGGAAGAAGTTGCGAGTTTGTTTCTTATACCGGGTGCATGGAAACTCCATGTATTTGAATTCACAGGATCAAAGATCGGTTAGGAATAAAGATACTGACTTGAAATTTTTGCAGAAGTTGCGTGAATTTATATAAATTATTTCAACACTGAAAGGTTTTCTCTAGCTTGATATATACAAAAATTAAAAGCCGTTTTCTGAAACAATTTAAAATGAAGGCTCTTCGCACAAAAATCTCAGAGTGGATCAAGGCAGGTGATAAGCTCAATCAAGGGCATCAATAAGAAGTTCAGTGTGAACGTTAGACCGTGTACTACGTTAGGAAGGGGGACAAAAGTTTCAGAAATAAAAAGAAATTAGAGAGGCCAAGAACAACAAAAATACCAGCCAAAATCGAGGCGGCCCTAGCTCTGATTGAAACCAACCCTTCAAAGTCAACAAGGAGGTTCTGGAGGGAAATGGAGGTTCCTGAAAAGACATTGAGGGAGTTGCTGAAGGAGTGTTTGGGTACCTAGAACAACATCTTTAGCAACAGGTTAGTTTCCTAAAAAAATATCCATAGATTTTACACGCACCCAGTAGAGTATTCGGGTGGGGAGGGGGTTCAGAGTCGATCTGTGGACTCAGGGAGGCGGCCGGAGGAAATCACAGCCTATTATCTAAGGTCAAATTTTTAATTACCATTTAAAATTACGGTATAATTACTGAATGAAAGTAATAGGTGTCATGGAGAAAAACTTATATGCCATCAAATCCATTAACTCCTGAAACCGAAAATTACTTTATCCTATATAAATTGAAATGTAAAGTACAAACTTCAATATTGTCTTACCGTCGTTGAAACTTATTCGAGGAATTGTGATTGATTTATACCTCTCTCCTACTCCAACATTATATTCTTCGCTTTGGTTCACTTGGCGAAGTTATTTCCTTGTTATTAAAAAATTGCATTAATTAAATTTCAACTACCTGCTCTCGTTGTTTTCACTTTAAAAATAGTTTGTGAAAATATGAGCTCAACGGAATGCGTTTTAGAGGTTTTAAAGCATATACTCTTTATTATGTCTATTTTTAAAAGATTGATTTCTTTTTTAGGGATAACCAACCTCTGAATATTCACTTTATCGTAAAGACAGGTTCACTCTATTTATTTTCATATTTATTAAGTATTGATGATGATTAATAATTACTATGCTAGAAAAAATGGAAATATGATTGTTGCACTCCTGATGCATAAAAATGAAACTAACACATTATTAATCAAAAAATACATAATTTGATTATTAGAACTTATATATTTATTTTCAATAAGAAAATTTTGAAACATTTTATCATTACAGTTCAAAAATAACCGTCAGGTTTATTATCAGAAATCCAATTTCTGATGATGGGATTTTTTTTTTTTTTTTTTTTTTTAAATACACAAAATATATTTAAATAGGGTTTCAACTAAATTAGGGAGCCTCCAAACTACGTTCAATCGTGATAACATTTGGCATGGTATTACAAATTGTATTTTTACCCCCCTCCTTCCTCCTTATCATCGATTTCTAAAATTCGAATTTTCAACCCATTCTATTGTACATACATTTGTGTGTATAAATCTCCCCCCCCCCTCCGAGAGAAGCAAGTGTATTGTTCATTGTCCTCGAAATAAAAAGTGTTTTTTTTGTTTCTAATTAAGTTTAGTGAGTGATGGTCGTCGATAAGAATGATAAATGTAGATTGCATCCTCTAATAGGAAAGAAACTCTCCTTTTCATAAAGGTATTCATTCGAAAAACCAAAATGTATTTAGACTCTATAACCCAATCGATATGAGCTTTTCGGGCCAATACCTAGAATTGTAAAAAATATGAACCACCCCGGTATGTATAAATAAAATAAATAGAAAATTAACATATTAATAATAACAATTTGAATAGTTTTCGGGAAGAAAAAACAGCTTACCCGTCATGACATAATATTAGAATCGCACCAACCAGCTATAAGAGTTTAAAATCAACAACAATCACGCTTCTTATCTAGTAAGGGCATACGCAGGAGTAATCATGATATCGATCCTCTATTATACTCGGATTTCTTCAAGGACTTGCAGGGTTGGTCGTTTTTTAACAGCAAAGATAGGATGTTGTTTGAGGTTTTGACCAGAAGTCAACCAGGACTAAAGAAGGACTAACCAGAAATTTTTGGTGTCAGTTTCAAAAAAATGCATCGATCAACGGAGTATTTATTCTAGAATCGTCAAAAGGCAGATTGTCATTGTTGCCATCTGCACCAGATGAGACAATATTGAGGTTGCAAACTTCATAAAACTAGACAAGTCATTTGTTTGGAGAGTCAGGAAGGAACTGTATATTTTTTTGAATGCCAGCTCTAAATATTAGATCAAAATTTGTTACTCACCTCATAATATTTTAAATCCTACAATATGATTACGTCATATTTAATTTTGAATTTAAAACTATGTGTTGTTTTATCTGTGTTTGACAATAGTGTAGGTTTTCATTTCAATACCCTTTTCATTAAACAATTTTGTTTTTAAAATTAATACAATATCTTTTGTTAACGTTGAGAGTTTCGAAATTCCAGATTAAAACCAACCAAAAAAAAATGGCAAATCAAATTTTATTTGCATTAGAACAAAAACAACTTTCTTCTAGTATTAGCTCTTTTTTGAAAAATATAATTCCTATGTTTTTAGTCGAAATGGTTTTCCACTCGACAATGATTTAGACTTTCGATAATTTCAGCTCAAAAGTGAGGTAATAGGTAACTGTTCAAAAGCAAGTAAAACAAGTAAGATTTTTGAATCCAATGTTTACTCCCGCGTCAGGTACACTCCTTTTAAACTATTTTTATTAGAATATGTCGTGTTGAAGCCATTTTAGCCTCAAAGATATTTTACCTTAATATATAGTTAAATGAGACTTATACGCAGTGATTGTTTATTTTTAGTTGAAATTAATACTTCCCTTGAATTTTTTTAATTAAATTAAGTAATGTTTATTACTATAAAAAATAATTAATGTTTGTCTTCTGTTAGAATAATGATTGAATTATGACCCAAAAGTTGGAACCAGAGATAAATTAGGCAATATATTTAAAAATTAGGATAAAACAAAAATAAACAAACACGGCAGCAATTCGAATGGAAGAAAAGTTATTCATTAACTCCGCCATAATTATATAACAAGAAGCTGTTATTTACTAGGGTCTGAATTCAGTAATGTCATAAGTCTTATTCCCACTTTCTCTTTGCGCTTTCCAAAAGTTCCTACACTAATTATATGTTTCCTCCTCAAAAATTAAAGAAAAATGATAACAGCTTCAAATTCAAATTGAAACTACAAAATGTCTCGAGTTTGTAAAGTTCGTATACACATTTTTTTTACAACTCTAACAATGCAGTGAGTGTAGTAATAAAAACAAAAGTATAAATTGGTAAAATCAAGATATGAATGCTTAGTATTGAAAAAAATATTACCATAGAAAATCAAAAGACTTTTCGTAGTTGCTACTTGAACAGTTTTTAATTTATTTTCCAAAGCCATTATCATTATTCTTTCATTCTTGAAAAGAGAAGATTTAAATATAAATTAATCACAAGATGCCCTCATGACTTTTTAAATCAAACATATACAAACAGATATAATTCCTATTATCCAAGGTCTAAACTAACTTACTCTATAAATAAATTTGATTTTGTACCTTTGATAGACCTGCAGCAAAAGCCATTTAGCTTTTTTGTTCACTTTTAAAATAAAATTAAAATTTAAAAACAAAACAAAAAACAAAATAGACAATTTATGTCTTTGTTTCCATTGTAAGTACACCGAGATTGATTCTACTGCCAATCAAATCTAATAAAGATTTTTTGAATATGGAAGTAAACAAATCAATATTTCCAAAAACTTTACCTTATTAACCAAGGCTCAAAATCAAAGCTATTTGTATATTAAGTTAGATTGGACCATGGGGAATGGGAATAAAATCACTTTATATTTTTTTGATGAAAAAAACAAACAAATTTGAAGAGATCTAATTCTTTTACAGTTTTTCAGTGTCATTTTTCATATTTTACGAGCACAATACTCAATTGATTACTTATTAGTCACATATTATCTCTTTAAAAATCAAAGAATAATTATAACAGATTTGGAAAAAAAATAAATACACAGTCGTTTTTCCAGGCGATCATTACTTTATGGGACAAGGTAATATAACCACCATACTCACCAGACGTGAACCCGTTGGACATTTTCTTCTGGGGGCATGTGGAGAGCGAGACTTGTGGCGAGCACCACTCGAACACTAAGGTCATGAAATCTTCTGTCAACGATATTTGGGACAATATTGACAAGGTATTCGTCAGTATGTCATTTTCTGTCTTCAAGTCAAGTCAAGTCTTCAATGGATTACTTAACATCTGGATAGACATAAGCTATGCAACCTCGATATTAGAACTTTTACAATAAATAATTGTTCTATCAAATAACAATTGTTAAAGATAATAATTAATTCTTGTTACAAAATGATGAATCATGAACGCAGAGATAGGGACTTATCCAATCGTGCCTTGGAAACCCTCATTTGTGATCGAAATAATCAATTGTGGATTGTCTGGTGAAAGATTTTGTCGGAAAATTTCATATTTTGAAGGTGAAACTTGAAAGAGTCCAACAAAAGTAATTACCAATTATGATTTAATTCTGTAGAAGGAAAAGCTTATTTTTATTCAAGATTTCCTTTTACTCCTTTCAGATCTAACTCTAAATTGCAGATCGCTTTTATTATTGAGTATGGAGGAAGGACCCCTTATTATACCACATAGAAGGAAGACAAATTTGAAGGAATATCCATAACATAGTTATGAGATTGTCAGTTTCTTCGTTGTTCATCATATTTCTCTTGTATTGTAGAAGAGCGTCTCTTGAAGAACCTGTTTTCATATATAGATCACTTCACATTAAGTAATTCTTGTCTCACCTCTTGTGTTTAGATTTCATCTCCCCTTTTTCTAATTCATTAAAAGTGTTGAAAATAGTGTTTCTGATTTGATCTCCGAAGATGATTATGTCTGTGGTTCATTTTTGAAGAGTTTATTATTGAGGATGCCGTACACACACACATATACATATATATACAGTATATGCTTGAATATGTACCTTTAACCTCAGGAATTTTAAACTTATGTTATTGATGCAGAACCTAAATGTGGATTATTCAACATGTTAAGCATGAATTAGTCCATATTTGGAATATTTTAATGGAAAATCGTTATTATCGCCATTACTTAAACTGAAGACACGGCACAAAATGAAGTGGGGTTGATATTTATTTCTTTTCCAACTGATTTTGATAATTTATTGAGACAGCAAGTTCAACTTTTACTTCCGCATATATTACATTATATTTGGATATGAATCTTTAATTGAAATAACTCATGATTCAATTGATCACTCGATGTAGAGTAATTCATTATTAATAATGACATGCTATAATAAATTTATATTTTTTTGTTCTGTTCTATAATTATTATTTTTATATGAAAATCCTATCATGTATTACTACGACATTTTGATAATTTCCGGCAATTGGATTGATCATGAAACATAACATTTTTCTTGTTGGTCCATTGTCGTTGAGACAATAAATTTTCTAATTATTTATTCATATACTCTATTCTTTGAGCAAAGTAGACTTCATCTAATATAATTGGAACTACTTTATCCTTCTCACTCAACTTTTCATATCTTGCTTTTATATAATATAGGTTCCACTTAATTCCTGCATAACAGAGGAAAGTTGTTTATTATGACATAGTAGGAAGACAACATTATTAAAAGATTTTTATGAAGACGAGGGAAATTTTGTGCCAGATCAAAATTGTCGCCAAAGTTTATGGGGAATGTCTTCTTTGGTTAGAAGGTTGAGTTTGTAGCTTTAACAGCTCTGAAATAAATAATATTTTTTCATCTAAAATTAATTGAGCTAGATTGAAAATAGTTTGACTAATACTGTTTATTCTAATAATTTCATCTTGATCGTTAGGGGCATCATATTTAACCTTCCAAAGAGCAAGTAAATTTAAAACTTTGCTACTTGTAGCTTTGCAACTACCAAATAAATTTTTCATTGATTAAAATCCTATTGCTACTATTCCACATTTGAAAGTTCAAGTCCCTTAGAATTATTGTACTAAATACAATAACTGTACAACCTAAAATGAATTAACACTAGTTATCCATCATTAATAAAATAAAAATATAGTTATTAAAATCAAAAGATAATTAATTATCTTCTTAAAAAAATTATTTCTCTAATTTTGTGTTGTTCAAAGTACCTGAATCTGATTTTGTTATGTACAGAAATGAAACTTCATCTACTTATTTTTTTTTTTTAGTACACAATTTATAACAAATTTTCCGACAAAAAATCCAATTTTCTCTCAAAATGTTTCTATCCTTAATTTTATTTCATCATATTTCCTGTTTACGCCTTAACTCAGCCATTGACTTTATACTAGTCCTTTGTTTAATTTTAACTTCTGTTTTTAAGCCCAAAGATGTTGAAGCACATTTTTTTTAATACGTGCTTTTTAGTTATCATTAGTCCATCTGCTTTATGTTCCAAAATATTTATTCATGAAATGAAGAAAAAAACTACTTTTTTAGACCTATCAACGGATTTACCATTTATATAAACAATAATAATTGTATGTAAACACTCATCAAATATCACTAAAATAAATATATAGTATTTTTTTGTCAGATATATTATTTATTGGTATAGCTGATTTCCATTTATTAAGAATTTCCATATTTGATGTTGGAAATTTTTGAAAATATGTTTGTATTTTATTATAATTCAGCTTTTGAACTGAGGTTTTTCCAGTGTGGCAACTAGGAACCACCCAATTTGAAGTCATATTTCACGTCTAAGAAGAAGAATCAATTTATATGCAAAATAAGATTTATTTATAACTAATTAAAAAAATATTTTTTTATAACTTATTGAATCAAAACAGAAATACTTCTAATAAAGAAATTGCGTGATTTTAAAAGCAAATATTTTATCAAAATATTAAATAATCCATGGTTCAGGTTGGAAGGCATCATTAAGATGCAAAAAAAAAAAAAAAATAAGGCATATTTTAGATTACTTTTTCGAAAAATGGTTTCGACTGTTCCGTTCCAGTAATTTTGATATCAAAGATGCAAAACGTTCTTTATGACTAATTGTCGAAAATGTGGTTAAGATTTTCTAAATCGTCGAATCTGACGTTATATTACGTAAACATAGTTTTGATTGACAAGAAAGTTAACATTATCGGGAAAAAAATCAATTAAAATTATTCAATTTATTTTATACTATTCACATTTAAAATCACGCAACCTCTCTATAATTACGGTTTTGACCCAATGAATAATTTTATATTATTGTTTAGATGAAACCGGAATGACTAAATTATTCAATGTAAAGTAATTTTTAGATAAAAACAAGTTTATTAAGATATTAATAGGATGAACTTCGGAGGAAATTATAATTTAATTACTATTTCTTTGTCCATAGATACTCTCTCAAAAAATGCCTTCCTTCGATGAGATTTATTAAAATGTCCATGTTCCATATTCATTAATGAAGGATTAAAGAGTTTTATATATTACAGGAATAGAAGGAAATTTTATATTAGAAAGTTTCACCTCCAAAAAGTGACATTATCCAACAAAACATTACAAATTTACACAGCTCCCTGTTTCATCACTTTAAAAAAGTGATGAATCTCTTACAATTTCTATCTAATGAAATAATTATTTATTTGCAAGGCTCTATTAACGAGATTGCGATGGATTGTGTATATCCAGTTCGCAAGTAATCTATGCTTTACTACCACTTTAAAAAACACTCTTCAGATGATTAATCAGAAAATAAGTATCGCACTGCTTATGCTCATATTTTATACAAATATATTCATCTACAAACATAATATAAAATAAACATCAATAAATTATTATGAGTCAAGTTTAAACGTATGTTTAGAGACGTACATACAAATTATACCTATGTATTATGTACATAGGGTATATCTTATAGGAAATATATCTTTAAACAATATTTATTATGTACAATTTGCAGTAACATATTTATATTTTTGTTTGCATTCTATTTATTAACCTAATTGAAGGAAAATATCTATTTGCATTCTGCTCAAGCTGATATAAAAAAGTTGTCTCAATAGCAGAAAATATTCATTTGCATATTTTAAATATAAATTATTGCCACGTTTACTTATTTGAAGCAGAAAATGTTATTGAAAATGTATATACATAAATAGAAAGAAGAGCACGTGAGTGTAGGGTGTTGAATTTATCAACAGAAATCCAAGCTGGTGGGATTATTCTCCATATTAAGTGTCTCTATGATAATCGTATTTTTGACAAATTATCGTCTGTTTATATCAAAAAAATATTCATATAAACCCTTTGGATGTACTGCAAATTCTACTTCAACAGGCCATCATTGTATGAGAAAATGACATATTTTTGTTGAAATGAGTCATATTTCGTGCAATATCAGTCTCTTAAATAAAATAAAGGTTCTAAACTATACCCAAAACTCTAGGGTATCTTAATTCATACCACAAATTTGAACAATAAGCCTATACTTTACTCAAATATGTCTATGAAATATTCGATGTATGTATACTGCTTGCGGCTGTTGTTTAACGACAAACTTTGAGCGCCTGTCATAGCTCCAAATGATTAGGTAAGGCATTTTGTTGTTTGGTGACTAGCCAAACATCGTGTCCTTGTTCCATCCGCGTGGGGTGAGACAATGTTGAGATTGCAAACTACTTAAACTTGGACAGATCCTTTGTCTAGAGAGAGGGAGAGTCAGGAAGGAGCTGGAAGAGTAAGGAAGTAATTACGAATCAACAGCAAAGTGAGCTGATCACGAGACGCGTTCAAACTTTTAGGTGGATTAGGATTTCATTGCAAATTTGCAAAAAATCATTGATGTTGAGCCATCTAAATTCATAAGGGTTATTTTGAGGGATCTCAAATGTTCTAGAAGGCTGATCAGGAAGTGTGTATCAGATGATTTGCTTTGAAAGTTATACAAAATTTATGACAGAAAAGACAAACGTCGACCTGGTTATCTTAATTGTTTTTTACTTTGTTGCACCCAGTGTTTAGCCTCCTAGCTCAGTGGACTTAGAGCCAATGGACTTCAATCCTCCTGCAACATCCTCGAGCTGATGGCCAGGAATCTTCCAAAAAAAGACACTCTCATTAGAACCAACTCCCCTTTCCGAGGTAGAGTTTGATACCTTTATTGACGTCATATATGTACAGCTATATAGAAAAGTAATTAGATTTATTTGATTCAGTTTCCTTTGGTATTGGTTTTTATAAATATGGAAGATTACATTAGGAGAAAATCCATAAAAAAACTTATTGTCTTAAAAAAAAAAAGCAAAAAAAAAGCTGCACCCTGTATATGAAGTACAATAATTAATTGAATTGAGATATTTACTTTTGGTTAATATTGTTTCTGGAGAAAAACTGGTCTTGGAGTTTCAGACATAAACTCACCACTAGTTTTTGTATACTAATGAATTTTGATTTGGATGGAAAACAAATTAATCAAATATGATTGGACTAGACTTTTTTTTTCTCATGAAGGTGTTGCCATATGTCAGCACATTTAGAATATGGGCTAATGAATGGTTTCCAATGTGGGGCGTACGCCCACAAGGGGAAAACTTATTGTCTACTTTGTTTTGGTTATCGAAGTCTTTTTTTCTTCTTATTCATTTAAACATAACAATACAATCATTAACTGCATACTAAATAATCTTCTTTGGACTTTTCAATCGCTTTTTCTAGTAAAGATCAATAATTTTTTTTCAAAATATTTAATTTTAAAGTACCAGAAAATTAACAGCACGTATAATATGGCTAGGGTTCATATAATCCATATTTACACCTTGGCATTTTTCAATAACTTGATCGCAAAATAATGGATTAGATTACTAGATTTCTTCTTTCTCAATGCATAATCTATATAACCGTTGGTAAACATCTTTTTTTTTGACCACGTTTTGTTAAAAGTGAGCTCCAATATTAAGCAAATTTTATTTCCTGATACAGAGTTGACATACCTATACTTAAAATTACGCTCATTAACCATAATAACATTATATTTGGTCATCAACAATATATAAGTTGTGATTATTATAGTTTAAGTATTATTATTTAATTTTTGATAAAAACTTCTATGTATTATTAATTACTTATAATGAATTTTTGGCTCCAAAAATGTACTCATTAACTTTGATGGTACTAAATGTGATATATGGGATCACAAGTGATATTAAATTTGTAGCAAGATAAATAAACAAAGCAAAAGATCAACTTAGGAGTAAATAAATTGATCAAATTCACCAAACCATGATTAAAAATTGCAAAGTATTCAAAAATACATTTTTCAAACGCAAAAATATGCATTTATTCTGAAAAATATCTTAGGAACATGCAAAAATTTCCAGCATTAAAATCTATTTTAAACATATTTAAGCAATTTTATCAAATTTGGGGTGCAGAAATTCCCAGTTCACTAACATGGGTTTAATTAAGCTAAGTTTGTTTCCATGGATCCCGTTAAGTTATTATTGATAAAAAAACAATTTAGCAATGAGTGTATGTAGCTAATGTTAAGAGTTTCATATTTAAAAGTAATCTTTATAATTAAAAAAACACATTCTAAATCAAATAAATCTGAGTAGTAAGGCTCAGCGTGTTATATATAAAAAAGAAAAGAAAGCAAGACTATATATCTATATTATTATAGCAAGTTAATCTATGCTTGATAACTCCAATAAAGTCAATTATATTTATAAATATTAACGGATTCATATCCGACATGGCAAATAAATTATATAATTTTTTCCTTTTTTCTGTAAGTAGCTAATAACTTATTGTGAAGCAATATTGAATTTAGCTTTTATGGCTTATTTGGACAAAATTTTAATTTAGATAAAATTTGTTTTTTGTAAATAGAGGCACTTAAATTACTTTTTTTTTCTTTTTGAGTGTGTAAATGTAGTCAACCAATACATAACTAATAAAATTAAAGTGTCTATATATTTTTCTTCTTATAAAAGAACAAATCACAATATAATTAGTATCAGACATTTGCTTTAAATAATTATAATTAGTCAAAATAACAATAGTTGATATATTTTTATGAAAAAAGCAGTGGTAACTCAGCCTTTCCTTGGATGGAGAATTACCCTTTTCTTTTATAGGTATCATTATTCTCAATAGCATCATTAAGCCTGTTCTATTTTCACGCCAGATTCCTTCGGGTAGTCACAAGTCACCATAGACAAATATCACTTTAAATTAATACTTTTATGGGTTCAACCTTTAAGGAGTCTTTAATTAGCAAATGATTTCCTTGAACCATTCAGTACTTGAGGCATTTGAAGGAAAAATACTCTTAAAATTATTTGATTTTTTAATGTTCCTTAAATTGATTCAGATGGAGTTGCACTGATTAAGAATAATTAAAAAATTTAGTATTATAACTAATCAATCTGAACTTGGAATGTTCTTTGAAGTCTAAATAGATTTAGTATATTTTGGAACAACCTAGTATCGAACCTACGCACATTGATCACAAGTGAAAAAATTTATCACAAAGGAAGTTGTTTATTCAGCTACGTCGTTCCATTAGGCTTTTATTGTGATTGTATGATATTGGAAACAGAAATGCATCCATGATACTATACCCTTCAGATTCTAATGCAAGCGTGCAACTACAGATTTATCATTTGGTTGACTCCTTGATGTGTTAACAATGTAAATCAGGGATGATGTTCTTTAAGTACAATTAATAAATCAAAGAATTAATTTCCAAATAATTGCCTTCCATCATAATTTGTAATAAGTAACTCGACTGAACTTTTGATCTGGGAGAACATTTATTATCTTTATCTAGCTGGACAAAGCTCTAATTTGTTAGGCTATTCTTTTAAAACCGAGTTATTCTCAACTCTATTAGCAAAAGATCTCACGTCATAATTTGCTAAAGACAACTTTGCTATATCTCCACTATGAGGTCAAAGCATGGAATTAATGGATTTCTTGGGATATAATTCCTAGCTTTCCTCCACCTTCTTCTCTGCCATTCTCCGTGAAAGGCTGAGATTCATAACCCGAGTCAACTTGAACTTGAGGAAGCCCATATCATAAACATAAATCTTTTTCAGATTTAGAGGAAGCAGTGTTTTTGCCATTTTCTGTTTATATCAGCTTACATCACTTATTGTATTATATAATATGTTTATATGATAGATTAGTTGTCAAAATTTTAGAACAATCTGTTCTTTAGTTTGTGATTTATTGTGCTTAGTGAGAGGCTACTTTTGTTATTGTCAAAACAATGGATCAAAAACAATTTTTTGTTTTAATTTTACACTGTTTCCTGATGGGAAAATAAGCAATGACTTGAAAAGCATTATGTGGACTCAGTTCCATAAAGCGAACTAAAGTAAAAATGAAATTTTGTTTTTATTGTTAAGCTCATATTATTAGGCCATAGGAATAAACTATTTAATTTAATTTATAGAGATACAAAAAGTGTCACTACCATATGGTTGACTGGAGTCAATAAGGTAAGTTGGAAAAACAATCAAATTTGAAAAATAAATCCAATTTTGGTATTTAACTGTAAAAGAGAGCTAAATATAAATATAGTCTGAGAAACCAGTCTTATAGAAATATAGACGAGATACAAAGTTGGAAAATGCTCAAAGTGCTCATTGATACTCATACATTCAAAATGATTTAAATATGACTTTTTGTGCTCGGAAATTTCAAAAAAACCCAGGGAAAGTGTTCACATATATTTTGAAGTGAAAGTACCGGAGGGTAATACATTATTTGTTTCCGATATATTAACGACTTTCTTTATTAAACTTTATTTTTTAACATTGACACAATGAGTTACATAAATCCCCTAATTAAAAAAAATATTGAAAATTACAAAAATAATGAATTAAATACAGACGTTAAAAGTTTTATAGCAATAATTTTTTTTCTTTTTCTTTAGTGTTTTCCTAAAGAGAGAGATTAAAATATAGATTAATTATCCTTATATTTAGCTCCAGGATAAGGCTTTTCAGCAAACTCAATATCCGACGTCATTGTCAAATAAAGATTGACATATTCTTTTTATAAATAAACGCTGGATAGAAATATAATTAAAAACTCGTTTGTTCATAAAAATATGTATATATACCATACGAATAGAGTGTGTACAAGCTATCTGTGCCTTGAAAAGGATTTTTATTCAAACGCAATTTTCTATCCCACCCGTTATCAAATTTAAAAATTAAAACCAGATTCTGAAAACTTGATGGATTTTGATTTATTTTATTCAATGAGATAACCTCCAGCCTCAATTACAGTCTCTATACGAAGCCTAAAGCGCAAGCAGGGTTTGGCTACTTGGTCCGTTGACAAATCCTGGAATTCCTCTTGATCCAACTGATAAGGAAGCATGACTTGAACTTCTACCATGAACCTGAGCCCACACTGCTATTGTCTCAAAATGACTTGTAACTCCCTTAAAACTCCCACCTAACCTTGCAAACGAACGTCTCACTGAGTCATAGAGCTTGAGAAATAGTTATTTTGTCTCCCCTCAGTGTTACTCTCTGTTTTTTTTATGGGCACACTTGCACGTAACTACTCAATACCTATATAAATTTATATGTGTTCTCTGCTTAATAATATAAGAGTTTCATAATTTTCTTTAACATAGTGCGTATTTTTAGTCTATAGAGTGCTCACTAAATCAAACAAACAAATCAATGTTCCTGTATGCTACATACAAAACGCCTACAAGAGTAAATTTATTTTTATATATCAGTGTTTATATTTTATTTTGAACTGAACATATACTGTAAATGCCTATGAATCATGAATATCGTAGTACGTAAGAGAGCAATAACAAAAACAATGCTCTTTGTATATTTGCACTCGCCAGCAATATTTTATTAATACGACTACTTTAGTTTTTCCTTAGATCAAAAATATGTATATGGTATTTATCACCTTTAATATTTAATTCATACGACTACCTTAAATCAAATTTGATATAAATCAGAACTTTTTTCGTACATTCATAAATAAGGATAAATTTTGCTCTATAAATAAGATTAAGTTTGTAGCGATGACACTTGAATATTTGGAACCAGAAGATATTCCATTTTCATGAACAAGAATGCAGATCCGCTGTCATCATGACTTTAATAATCAAGAAAGACAACGTTCAAGAAGGAGGTATCTGAGATCACTTCTGTACCCTCGAACACAAGGCAGAGGCTGACAAAGACCATAAAGAGCACAAATCACCCTCGAAAATCTATCAAACAACTTAAAAGGAACTGTAACAACGTGGTTGAGAAGGAGATATGGCCACCAAATAGTGCATGTCTTCAACATATGGACTATTGGGAGTGAAGCTATCTCAAGTTTCATACGAATGGATGTTTTGATACCACTAAGGTGGTGGGGGGGGAGGCTCTCATGATAAATTTTTAAAAATACAGTTGATTAAAGTGTGTACATGATATATGAGTAGATACATCCTATAAATGTATATATATCAATAATATATTTTTGATATATATTCACCTTCTGCAGAAAATTCCAACCTGAAGTGATGAACTGGGGTTTATTGGGTATAAAGCAAAAAAATATTCATACTAATGTCCTTTCATTATCAAATATTTAGGTACGGATGTTTCGAGTTCAAATACTATCTGGTCATGTACCTTAACCAAGAAACGGTAGGTCTGAAGTAATTTTATTTGATTGCATAGAAATAAAACCCTAATCTGGTTCTCACCAGAAACAGTATACAGTATTTCATTAACCTCCACCATGAGAGAGCTCCGAATGAAAACACATTCATCTGGTGTGAGATGATTTTTGAGCATTTTCATTGTTCCTAACAACTCGAGGACTGGATATCAACAAGGTCTTACAAGACCGGGATGGGCCGTGGCTTGGTCCCAGCACACTACTCTATGCCGCTTTGACAGTATTTGTTTCTTAGCTGACACACTGGTTGGCACTCTAAGAAGAAGATAGAAAATAAAAAGGGGAAAAAGATAAGGATGTGAAACACGAAGAGGCAGACAGACCGAGAAAAAAACGAGAGCTACTATTATATATACAACTCAAGGCTAATTGAAGAAGTTTGCCGAAACGAATTCCTAAATGATGGCATGCCAATTTCAGGCACATAAGGATACTAGGTTTGAGGCAGAAAACAGCCAGTAAAAGCCAATGTCGAACCGAAATTGTTATTTTTTAAAATAAAAGTCGATAAAAATTAAATATTTTTTATTTATATGTTTTTGAGTCAATTTTTTAGCCGAACCATTTGTATAAAATGAAATACTGGGGGAAAAAAATGATTTCTACTAAACTAATACTCACCACATTTAGCCTATTCAATTAATTAAATACTTCGTTTTAAATATGTTCATATAAAAATATCAAGTACTTATAACTTCATGTCAAATCAATTTTGCTAGTCAACAATGTCGTGTCTTGATGGATTAAAAGTAGACAAGAATGCATATTCAACTTTTTTATTTCTTTTAAAGATAAAAAGTTTTTATAAATAATGTTTTTTCTCTCCCTTGATTCCACAATTTCCTCTTTACAATCTTTTGAAAAATGTATGTAGTTATGATTATGAGGTTGCGTAGAAATTAAGTTGATCTTTTTATGATTACTATTACGAGGGAGACTTGAGACAGTTGCAAAACTTTTCTTGTTTTGGCTCAATTACTCCGAACTATTTTGACTGACTGTGAACCCTATAGGTGGGTTCACTGATGGACAAAAAGAAGTTTGCGCCTCTCCTTTTTTTGTCGTGTACGGTTTTTCCTTGACCGATTTTTGTGTATATTTAACGCAACCTTCAACTTTTATGTAGTAAAATGAAGGTGGGAAGAGAATAGAAAAAATGAAGTATACTTCATAAGAATTAGTGAACGCGCGACTTTTTTTCTTCTGAGAGTTGCTCCCCTCTTCTGCTTGATTGAGTTTCTTGTTATTTTTCTGGTAATAAATGAATAATAATTTGAATCTATTTTTAAAAAAATCTGGTAATTATATGGTTACATTGAAATAAGTAATAACAACTTGGATATTCGAATTCATATAATATAAAAATTCAGTCATTTTATTCCACTTAGAACAATGGAGAATCATCACATTATCCCAGAATCTTCCTCCCTTATGTTAGTTGGAATTCGTCTCAAACATGACTAGGTCCAATAATGGATAGCAGCTTGAAGCTGTGAAGAAAGTAACAAACAGAGCTCTATGGAAAGTTAAGATCCAATACTATTTTTATTGAGGAATTATGAAGTGCAACTATCAGAAAAAGTAAGAGTCACTTCTTCTTATGAAGTATTCTTAATTTTTTCTATTCTCTTTTCCCCTTCATCTTTCTACATAAAGATTGAAGGTTGCATAGACAAAAAATTGTTAGTGAAAACCCGTACTCAACTGAAAGAGGAGAGGTGCAAACTTCTTTGTGCCCATCAGTGGAACCACCTTCACTGTCACAAAATGAATCTAAGTGATGTTTGACTACATAGCTCAAGTATTTCAAGGGGAAATAAGTTGAAACATAATATGAAAATTAACAAAGGGCTTCTAGATATTATTTCTAAAAATGGCAAACATTGGCCTCCACAAACAACTCCAATCTCCTCTTGAAGCCAGAACACACCTAATGGACAAAGTTCTCAGGCATGATCTCCCACTCTAGGTCTGCAGAAGCCTTCAGGAAATTTTCAAAAGATTGGGGAACCCGTACAACCTTCTTATCAATGGCACTCCAGATGCCATAGTCAAGAGGGTTGAGATACAGGGAGAATGGGGCCACATTTTGCTCTGAAAGAAGTCGGCCACGTTTTCAGAGAGCAAATTTTATCTCCTCTTCCCTGTTTGGATTGATGCTCCATCCAAATATTCCAATAGTTAGTTGGCTTCAAGTTTGTCCTCACGACCAAGAAGTACTTATTAGTCCCCAAACTGGTAAGGAAATATATATATGGCATCCTCTTCTTTTTCTTGGGAGAAAGTTGTCCAACACTTCCTCTAGTCTCATACCATTCCACAGTCACGGGATAAAGTCCTAGGGTAGACTTTGACAATCTTAGCGAGTGTCAAGGATTAAATTTGGGGAGGTGGGAGATCAATGATCTTCTGTTAATTGGCCTCTTCTATCTTTCCCATTGACAAAAGAGCACAAGTCCAATAATAATAAAAAAGTAAAAGTGTCCACTCTTATATAACGTTTTGATTAGTATTGTGTCCATCCAAATATTCCAATGTATTAATGTATGTTAATTAGGAACGAAGAACGCGGACTTCTTCAGTCCAACTGTTTGATTCTTAAAAAATGTAAAACCGATCCCTCGTAACTTCATGGAGGTAGTTTTTCTTTTTTTATTATTATTTTAATATATAACTAAAGTAAAATATTCATAATATGTTCGTTTTATATTGCATTATAATGATAACGTCAATACTTATTGCAAGATACGTGCAAGTACCTTAATACATCATATATTTTATTTGGTTTAATAAACCATCCCCATTTTTTGGAAAAAATCCAAGGAGTGACAGTTAAGGACCGGTCCGAAGGACTAAAAATTTGGAAAATATAAAGGGCGGCAGTCCTACTAGACTGTATCAAATAAATCAGGACCAACACAACACTAGTTATGATGTAAATTAAATGGCTGGAGCATTCTTGATGATTGAGAAAAAGGTTCAAATCTCTCCCCGGTCTCCCCTACTTTTATTACTTTGTTGTTGACAATGTCTCCGAAATGTAATTGTTATAATGATAAAAATAAATAGGTAAATATCAAATTTATAAGTTAATTACTTCCCCCTCGAAAAATGTGGGGAGGAAGGAGAAGAAGATATAATCTCATTACTTTCATGAAAGAGGCTCCTGACATGCAAACTAATACTTCCGAACACACACACACACACTAACCTCTACATTCATATTTTTTTTTTTTTCAAGTATGAAGCTTTCTATTAAATAAATAGTCATTTCATGAACCAATTACATTTCTGCATATACAAATGTTTGTCCAAGTTACGTTTTTGTACAAGTTGCAATTTATACGTCTAATTGCACTTTGTTTACTTACAACAATCCTCATTTTAATAGAGCATTTTCCCTGACTTCATAAGTTCCATCATAATTGAAGATATTGGGTGGCATCTTAGGGGTTCATCATTATATTTGTACTATAGTATCTTTAACTACAAAACGAATATCAATGACATTTTAAAATTGGTTAGGAGGCCTGTTTGTATCAGGAAATAAATGAAACCTGTTTGAAGAACCTTTTACGTACCCTGCAAATGTATTTTAAAAACGAGTTTATAGTAGTAATGGTATGGATCTTTAACAACTGCAAAAGTAATTGAAAGGCCCTTCATTATAATCCATATCATACCCCCCACACACTAGTACATTTATAAACCTAAAATAAAAACCTATTTACATCAGTATGTATGTGTTGCAAATTTTGGGATCAAAAGCCCCCCCCAATCATGAGAGATAGCAACACCCCAGTGTATCCAAGTGTGTGACTTGCCAAATTCAGTACTCCCGAATTGCGCTAGACATAGGATTGATTTTGAATTTCAAATTGCACTCGGGACTCGATCTTGAAGTTAAAGCCAGACTCTGACTCCCTTAAATTTCAGCGAGTCCACAGCCCTGGTCTACACATGACCATAAGATAATTTGATTTTTGAAACAAATTAAACAAATCCATTTTGTGGAAAGTCAACAAACTCAATACTGAATATATAGAAGTCTCCTTTCCCATGAACTTGTCTTTAAGCGGGATCTCAGGAAATACATTTTTCAATTGCAGGATCCTCTTGGTAAATAAAAAGTGTGAAGTTTAAGTATATGATTTTTATAGAGCCCCAAGGGTCCCTATACCAAACCCAACCCGAAACTAAAAGTAAACTCGGTATACATATATTATGCAAATATTTAAATTATGCTTATATTCTGAACTATTTAAAATCGAGATTTTCCGGGAGATGAAATATTTCAAAGTAATTTCCTGTATATTTGAAATCATGAGAAGTCCTAATATCCCTGGAGAGAAGCCCTTGTATCCATTCCAGATATGGGAGTATATAAAAATATTTTCCGAACCGATATTTTGTAAATATTATATGTACCAGTATCGCTGAAATCATTTGTTTTATTTCGGTTGCATCTAGTTTAAGTCCTTATCGGTTAATTTTTAAATTGATTGAAAAGCTAACTCTTGCGAGAAACATTTATTTGAGTTATAAAGTACGGATTCCTCAATTTGATCCCAGTTTAATAATGTTATCAAGATGACTACAAAAAGCGATTTTTATGGAAGACAGAAATGATAAGCTCATGTAATGAATAAATCTTATATTGGTTTTATTATAAGGGAGGCAGACTTGATGTCGGACCCTTTTTACGAAGTAAATAACAGGAGTATTTAAACAAGTGTGAGTAATCTGTTTAAAGCAAAAATTCAGCAACAATAGTTTTCAATTTACCTTCTTTTTTTCCCTATAGTTATTTATTCAAATTCACCCCTCTAAAAAAAATGTGAAACTTTTATTTTTTTAAAGTTTTGCCTTAAATGTCCAAAAAAAATCAAGTCCACCCTTCCTCCCCTCCAAAAACAAAAAAACAAAAAAAACCTGAGTTGTGTCATAAGCTCAGCAAGGTAGTAAATGTACTGCACTTTTTCATTTTTTTAATACATTGCAACGGTAAGGTATTTTTCATCTTTCATGTTTACAAAATTTAGATTTATATATCTTGAAGCAAAAAGTCATTTTACAACAATATTTATGTAACAAAAAATTATTTGTTACGTTTTAATTGATGATGCCCGTAAAAATTGGTCATGTAGTACAAAATTTTGAAAAATTATCCTAAATATACATCGGTAAACATTGTTTTTATTGAAAATATTTAAGTAAAGTAAGATTTATAAAATTTTAAATGTGATTCATGGAGTAATATGTTCAATAATAATTAAACATCATCTGCTAAAACACGATTATAAACAGTGATGCAATTCGGTAGGATTTTGGATTTGTTAAAAAAAATAAACTAAAATAGGTATAGTATAGTAACCGAAGTGAATATTTAATAATATTTTAGAGGAGAACAGGTTAGATGTCATTCATTACATATTATTAAAGCGGCTGTTAGGAGATTGAATGTGGAAAAATAAATAAACAAGGATATAGGCCAGAATTACTCACCTATACTCTGAGTCTAACAAGGACATATATGTATATACATGTATTTGATGCATTTGAACACATGCAAATGTTCTATTCGGTTTCGTATTTATCAATAATAGCTCACTCAAACCTTCAGAAAAGAGAGCAAGCTAAAAAAACCAACCTATTAGCATAACTAATTAACCCCTCATTAGTCTCCATTGATACGACTTATTTCGGAGCTCAGTGATTCAGTATAAATTATTCTCTTGAACTTTATGAGCGTTGGTTTGATTTGTGTTGCACTTAGAAAGGTTACAATATATAATGTCTATAGACTTCAAAGGCAATTGATAGGCCAGATGAAGTAATTATAATACTCTAATGCTTAGTTATACTTAATTAGGGCATCTCCATCTGACTAATTAAAGAAACATTTAAAGAAATATAATTTCATGTACTTAAACTTCTTTATCTCCTTTTGTCAGATGAGTGAAAACCGTTTAAAAAAAGGAGAACTATTTTTTTGAAAGACTATCTTGACAAGCCTTGTTTATGAATAAAACTAATTATATATTTTTTATCTAATCTAATGTTACATACATGGGAAACTTTGTTTTGCAATCTTTTAAGAACTTCATAAGTCATGACAGATGCATTCAGACATTCCTTCAAGTCTGAGTACTGATTCTACAAAGTATTCCCTGGCTACAAAAATTGGAAAACAATAGATTTTACATTCTCTACTTTTTTCTAATAGCATCTTATAAGATATTGGAGCCAATATCAAAATTTTGAAAAATTTTCTCCGTTACTGATACAATGCAGATATTGGATATTTTCCGATTTTGATTTTATAAATCAACCCACGTCTAATGGAAAGTGAAGGAACCGAAAATATTACTTTACATGGTTTAAAATATCAAAATCATATTTATTAATCCCTCCTTGGTCCTAATATCACTACTTTGGTCATATTATATCTTAGATTTATCATTTTGGGCTCCAAGAAAATGCAATTATAAATTTTTACATCGTTCATCTTAAATTTGGTTGATTTTTACACTACCTTCACCATAACAAATTAAATCAGATTTTAATGAAATATTTAGGAATAAAAATAAGAAATGAATGGCTGTGTAGAATAATGCACTCCTACTTAACCTAGAACATCTATTTTATGCATGAACGTTTCATAATTCATTGATTTGCAAACGGTTTTTTGTGAGACATTTCATAGAGAGTAATTAATGTACACAGTAACACACAAATTAGATGCATAATTTTACAATATTCAAAATTTTATTTTAGACTTCTTCTAAGATAGTAATAGTTACAATCATATTCAAGAAAAAAAAAGTAGTAATCTTCAGAAAAATTAGTATAAAATTACCCCCTTGGAGACAACATGAAAATAAACGTCGTTATTCTTTCTCTTTTCATCTTTCATTCGGTAAGAAATGAACTGAAATCGTGAATGCAGCTAATTTTTCGCTCAATATCTGCATGAAGAGCAGAGATCAGGATGGGCCCCCAAATATTTTATAGAGTAAGAGCTAGAAAAAGCTTGAGAGGCGACTTTTCAAGTCCACCTCCCAGTTAAAACTTTACAAAAATCAAGTGTGTACATGAAGGGAGAAATTAGACTGTTCCAGATGTAATATTGGACTACATCTATAATGATCACAATCAATAGTTCTTATAATAAGAAATTTTTATTTTTATTGTTAATGTAAATACAAGATCATCCTATTTAAATATATTTATCTATTTTTTAATGTTTGAATCCAATAATTAAATAACAAATATGTATCTTACATCTAAATACTATTGATACTACCAATAGGTGAATTCATTAATTGTAACATGTTAAACTGCAAGATATTAATATTATCAAACTTGCAAAAATAATATTTTCTTCCTTATTTACATTCACGTGGATATAGACACCTTCCACATCCTTACTCAGCGACTCATCATTCATATCACGTTTGCTCACAAATAAAAAGTGCTTGTGAGCATAGTTATTACAACTCACTCGTTACCATATTTATTTATGAATCATAATTATTTTATCTTACTTGTAGTTTTTATAAGAGTAACGGGGAAGGGAAGGGATGTATTAACTTCAAAACTCATATTGAATAGTCAGTCGTCAAGCTCTTCGGATCTTTCTCATCTGAGTGGAGGGTGAGCTACCGAAGATTTTTTCTTCATAGTAGGCTCAAAATGAATATCTTTCCTTGGCCTTCCTAACTCCAATGTCTCAGTGAAGAAAGTTAGTTTCTTAATTTATTTTTGGTTAGATTAGTTTATTTTCTAATTTTTTCCCCTTGAACCTTCCATTTGGAGATTTGGATCTGTAGAATAAGATGCCTTTTTAATAGCAACTCAACAACAAAACTATATTAGCTACGCCGTTGTGTTTGGGATTTGCAACGCACTACATCCCCCGTTGTACGATAAAGCTATTATTTTTTGTGTTTTCATTCGAAGGCTAAAATTTGCATAAATTTGACTTGGCTCTTTTCTTTCGTTGTCAAGTTTCAATCTAATAAGAGAGTAAAAAATATTTAGGGTTTCAAATAAACATATTCCGTTATAATAGTAAATTTATACACTATTATCGAAGAATATTATTTTCACACTTAAAACTAATAAAAGCAAATAAATAGTAAATTTGAAAAAAGGTTTTGAGTGTTGATAGGATCTGTGGACATTTTTTCCTATAACTAAAGAGTAGTTTATTAATAATATTATTTATATAAATTGTTTTTTTGATATAGCATTCAATTTAAAAAAAAAGCTCTTTCATATATTTTGAATTATAGTTCTTAAAACTGTAACATTGGGTCTTTTAAGAATTCATGAGTAATGGAAGGAGACGTTAAAGTGAAGTAATCTCAATGGAGAACTCGTTCAGGATAATTATTCTCTTAAACTCTATAAGAATAGGTATGATACTCATTTGCTCCTAAACAAAGAAATATACATTATGTATTTGACCATTTCTAAATCAGATTATTCTAATACTGTTATGTTTATTTATACTTCATCAGTGCAAACCCTATCTATACAATTACACGAACATTAAAAAAATCAAACTTACTTATCTTTTGACTTTATTATAGAATACAGTTTGTAAACATAGTAGCATATAATTAAACAAAATGATAGGCTATGTAACAGCAACAGCCAATACCTGTTATAGAAGTTAAATATGCATTTATTATTGATTTGGAATCATCTTGATCATGAAATAAATTAATAGTAAATACCTAATAATTTCAATTATAGGAAAAATAAACACTTATTTTTCAATCAAAATCAGAGCAAAATAATAGGGTTCATAAATGCTGAGTCATGCTCCCTAAATAATAATCAAATTATGTATTTATAAGGTAATTTTTTGTTAAAATACTTTCTGCAAATTATACCAGAACTTCTTACATAATAAATTTGGTAAAAAATTAATTCAATTAGAGTTCTTTTTAAACAGCTTTCAAATGATATTAAAAAAAGAAGAAAAAAACTAATCTGTATTATACTAAGGGAGAAATAGTCACGTTTCGTAAAGCAATTGTCAATACTTTTCTTATATCTACTTAATTCAAATGTAGATGACGCTATTGTATTTGTGATAATATTAATTATGTTTATTATTATTATTAATAGATTAATATAATTTAAATTAAAGAAATATTACTAGTGATGAAAATCGAGTGTATTTTGGGCATGTTCAAAGAAAGGAACCAAAAATCAACGAAAAGAAATATGTGTTATCATAATCCTGACAATTTGAAGGATAAATTGAGGGAGAGCACCTTAGCTGTTTTTACTTTTTAACAGATCAACTACAATCAGCTGTGACAAAGAAGGAGGGGAAGAAGGGAATAAAAAAATACATATGCAAGAATTACTCATATATCAATCCTCAATTCTGAGTCAAAAAAAGGACTTACAATTACAACTCCATAACAAATATTTAACGTTACTCTCCAACTTTTATGAGCACACACAAATGTTCAATCAGGCTTCGAATAGTATATTATGTCATAAAAAAGGCTACTCAAGAGTTGAATAATAATGACAACAGCTTAGAAAAAAAAATCTTTCCCATTTTTTTGTTTTTAATGTTTTAATACGAGTGAATACGAATTTAACTAAATGAACATTTTAGAGCTTTTATTGACACAGAACAAGAATATAGATCATTTTGCATTTTCTAATTTCCAAGAATATATATTCTTGGAAATTAGAAAATGCCAGTTATTATGCCAGTCTCATGTAAAATTTTAGTTACCCGAGTGAAAAAGTACCTAGTCCGGGACGTCAGGGTAGTGATTTTGAAAGCCATGTATGACATTCGAGGTCGAGTATATTGAATCGAGTAGTTTTTGGACATTGAGTCTTGTTGAGTTCGAGTAAAGGCACGACAAGAAAAACAGTTCAAAAATAAGTCTCAATATCTCACGGTTATTAATCAAGTAGTGTAAGTAATCCCGGGCTGGATTGAATATATTGAACATCGGATGCCTGGCTGCACACAAACCAATAAAAAGTACAGTGTCGTCTCTTTTCATCCTCAGCCAGCCAACATATTGGGTATAATTTTAGTTAGCCCGTGTGGCAAGAGTATGAAATTTTAGTCCCCCAATTGGAAAAGTACATAGCCTGGGAATGTCGGGCTTGTGATTTTGCAATCCTTTCACGTTTATTACTATCAACTAATAACTATGACCTCCATCAATACATATGTAATTACTAGAAAACGCAGAAAAATATATGATAACATCTTCTAATCTAAAACATATAATACAAAATTTTGGATTTTAGTAAAAATAATATATATTATCTAATTTTCGGAAAAATAACATAATTTCCACTTTTCGAGGAGGAAATATTGAATTTAACCCTGTCTGTAATTTTCAACATATATATAGTGAATTTTATCGCTAGACTAATCTTGTTTGGCCTGACCAGCATACCCAGCCTATGCAACGTACCTTGCTTCACTCTTTACAAAAGCAATAAAACTAAGTCGCTAAACAACGGGGGGTTGTAATATAGCCAATTTGTTTTTTTCTTGGTGTAGGGTATCTAAATTAAATATTTTTTCCCATTAGAGGCCGCAAAGGAGTTATTATATAAATAACTATGCAATCTTCATGAATTTACCCTTCTTATTGAGTTTACAAGATAAATTCTACAAAGAAAAGGGAAAATCCTTTGTTGTCAAATATACATTCAAAATTTGAAATGTGAAATACAGTACATATAAAACCTAATATATATATTTTGGCACTTTTCTTCAAATATTTTGTCCTTTTCTCAAACATATTTTGCTAAAAAACTGAACATATTTTCCGACCCCTAGTGATTACCCTCGATTTAAGGTTATATGTCATCATGCTTGAAGGAACGATAAAGGAGAAAAAAAATCTCTAGAGTCGAAAGATCATAAATTAGTTTATAACAAAGGGTTTTTTATAGAAGAATATATTTCTTTATATATGTAATGATATATGTTGAAATTATTTACATATTATTTCAAGACATTATTATTAAAGTAATAATTCTTAGATTTTATTACATCTGTATGCATATATATATTTATTTATAGAAATGTGAATGCATAAAAAACCTGTGTTCTGAAATTTGGCCTGCAACATTTTCAGCGCCAAATGTTTTTGGGGGAATCTTATCTCTGCCTCGCCCCCTGACAGCGCAAATCAAATATAACTTTGGGGAAATGAAAGAAACTTTTGGGTTAAACCCCCCAAATGTGAAAGCTAGCAAATTTGCAACACTTACTTACTTATTACTGGGTTATAATATCCAAATGAAACGTTCTTCGATACGTTAAGTGGAGATTAAATGAACTTCGTTTAAAAAGAATATTATTCCTACCACCCCTCAACAAATGCTGCTTTGGGCGGTTGCCCACATTGCCCATATTTGGGACCACCCAGGCATATTCAACACCTTTTATTGTTATATTATAGGTTTAAATTTTATCTTTAGTTTATACTTTAGTATATCAGCAGTAGATTTGACGAAGTAGAATTATGGATATTAGTGACACTAATAGAGAAGGAAAAGTATTTAGGTGGACGAAAGAGTAAGCAGTCACAGATCTGGGATCTTGTAAAGGACTTATTGACTAGTGGCACTTTATTCATAGCGATGATCTTAGTTATTGCTTGAAGAAAGGTAAATAACTTCATCAACAAGATTATCCCATGCTTCATATTAAATATTGTACTGAAAATTATTCCTCAAACATTATTATAGATTAGTTCATGAAGACAGTGCGAACAAGATTAAGTTTATTTCCAATAATTTATAGCTGAAATCGGCATGTTTTACTCAATATGGTTCCGTCAGCACCAATGACGACGATATACACTCTCTTCCTGAAGGTTGCACAAACCCTGACGCATGTAGTCCTCTTACAAGTCAGCCCATACAGCCTAGATGGACTCCAAAGATCTCTGAGGCTTGTTGAAGGAAGCTCCTTCAATATTTTCTTGGGGGAGCCGGGAGGCCACATTTTCTTTTGTCACTGGACTAGTATAAAAAAATAAGACAATCAACGTTGTCACCCTAACAATTTGAAAAAGATTTGGGAGAAGAGAAACTTACCTTGCATGACTTTTCATTAGATTAGTAGCTCTTAGCAGTTATGATATGAAGGAAATATCCATAAATCCTACTCCGTATCCAGGAAGGATATAGGAAGGAATTACTACGATGCCCATTCTCAATTCTATCCCCGAGTTCGAAAAGGAATTAGACTTATAACTCCACAACAAATCAGCAGTGATATTCTTCATCTTTTATAAACTAGTGATTACTTTGTACTAAGATGTTTTCTCTTCATGATAGCATCA
The DNA here is from genome assembly GCF_016086655.4 of Lepeophtheirus salmonis. NCBI lineage: Eukaryota > Metazoa > Arthropoda > Copepoda > Siphonostomatoida > Caligidae > Lepeophtheirus > Lepeophtheirus salmonis. The sequence goes on from NC_052140.2 coordinate 4,026,883, forward strand.
TTTGAAAATAAGTATAAAACATTGTTGAGGTAGCAGCTATATAAACTCTTTTTCTCTTACAATGTCATAATTTTTACAGTTATTGCGATAGGAACCAGTCTTAATTCTCTTAATGCCTTCTAATTTCATAGAAATGATTCTCAGCAAAATTAAAGCAATCAGATTCTCTGTCAGATGCCCCCAGGTTCCGATTCCAGTAGATATTGAAAAAATCGTAAAAAGAGAGCGTGAGGAACAGAAAACGTAGAGCGTTTATTTTCAAGCTAGTTTTTGTGTTTTTTAATAACTTACAAAATTGATTGGTTTTTAAAGATGGTTTCCTCTTCTTCTAAGTAGAGGATTTTTCAAGATTAATTATTTATATATCTCCTAATTAATTTATTATAGGTTATTTGGTTTTAAGATGTCTAGTTTCTGAGCAATATCGATTTGATTAAAAAACTATCAAGATAAGTCATATGAAATTTTTCCATAATATATAACCATCTTTTTTATTCAAACTTTTGCTCAAAATATACTTTTATATAAGTTTTATGAACCAAACTTCCTTCTCATATATATAGATACACCATACAAATATTTAAATTTTGTTTAAAGAAAGACTCACAGCTTGAGCTTTGATAGGATTTTTTTTTGTAAAAAGTGAGGTTGTATTATGTTCAAATAATGATTTGCAGTTGTTTTTATTTTAAAATATTGGCTGTATCTTCAAAAATAACACATTAGAAACCAAAAGAATTATTATGCTACGATTCATTGCGCGACAGAACACGCCATCCGAGATTGCCAATGATCTAATGATCATCCAGACACAGATATGCATTCAAAAACTTTTTGAAACCCAAAGAACAGTTGTCAGATAGTCTAGCAAGGTCAGATAAGAACAGTAAGAACAAAGATCCTTATTATGCGTTCCAAAAACTGCATTGCTTGAACTCTAGCCAGGATGACTCACAGTATGGTAAACCAGATCAATGTGAGCAAGATTATGCTTCGAAGGATCATTAGAATTTATTTGAGAGCAAAATCAAGACCAGGAAGTTAGAAATATCTCATTTCCACACATACAAAGTAAAAGAACTTGTCTAGAGTCAAGTTTCTTTTAAGTGTGCCCGAGAACATGCAGCTTCCCATCTGCCTGAGCTTAATCCATCAGATTATTCTGTTCAGGCAAATGACAAGAGAGCTGCTTACAACAAGTCTCACGGGTTTGTGAGATTTTGTAGTCCGTCATCAAGACTGTATGAGCTAACTTGTCAGAAGACTACATTCGTAAGGTTTGCGCAGCCTTCAGAAAGATACTACAGTCCGTCATTAAGGTTGAAGGAGACCATATTGAATAAAAAATATCGATTCCAGTGCTAATACATTAGAAATAAACTAAATTTTGTTCCCACTATCTTTACGAACAAGTTTTTATTAAAATTGGATAAATCCATCTTCAGTTTTAACTTAAATAGGAAGGATGGGGTTTTTATTTTCCCAGGATTCAGAGGGGTTTTACATCTTCTAGAAAACCGGAGGAAAGCATTTCCCGGAAATTTTCTATTTACAAAACAGTATTTGTTTCGAAAAGATGTATTAAAGCAGCAATATCGATTTGAATGTAATTATTTGGAGCATAAATTTATTGAGGTTAAGTGCTATGAAATTTAAAAATACTGTCACAATAAATTAAATTGTATAAAAAAGGAAAAAAACAAATTTGTAAATAATTGAGTTTTATAAATTATTTTATAAAATCTGATATTGATTTTTTTAAAATCTTTGTTAGTGAACTGGGTAAAATAAATAAATAAATAGTGTTTAGTTACATTAATAAACAGTTGAACGATTATAATAATTACGTCATTTGATTCTTGTATAATGTTTTTAACTGCTTTATTCCTTTTGTACTGGTAAACATCAATTAAATTGCTAGAAATAACTGTATGAATATTAGACATCGAGAAAAAAAATCATTCTTTCAAAACAGTCTAAACAACATGAGTTTGAGGTTTGAACAATATAACTAATGTAACAATAAAAAACTAACCCAACACAATTTCCATCATACATGAATCCAATAATATAAAATATATAATTCTTAAAAAAAACCATATAAACATTAACAATCTACATCATCACATTCCCATTGCATTAAATGATTTAAAAGTCCAGCTATATTCTTGTTAATTTAAACTCGTCGAGAACAAACTCCGCTATTCTTGGTGAAGGGGGGAAACTGCAGAAACGTGCTGCAGAAATAAGAGTCTGGAGCCTACCGTTTTTGGTAAAAAGATAAGTTCCCTTCCTTTTTCTCCCCATATTTGACTATTTATTTCGTTATCTTAGGATATGGTTCACTCTTGGAATGACTACTATGTTCCAAACTTTTATTCGCTTTAAAAAGGTGTATCTATATTTTCTTATATCTTGAGTTGAGGGATCCATATTTTCATTGACTCTTTCTATATTTTCAGTACTTTTATATCTAATATATCTATATCTAATATCGAACAAGAGCTGATGTGATGAAGATTAAGGACTTTGTTAAGTGTTCTAGGAGCCTGTTTTTTAAATTGGCCAGGATGAAAAAAATGGAAAAATATCAGGAAGTGGAGGGGATAATTCAAAGAGGGATTCAAAGTTCTTGTTAAGTTTGGAGAAGAAAGAAAGAAGGATCCCACTAGGTCGATGAATTGCCTCGCCAACAACTTCTCTGTGGCTTCTAGGACCATCATAAGAGCAATAAAGCACAATATGGGATTAGTTTCTTCCAAAAAGACCCCACGAATTTTCCTGACAGAGGACATGAAAGCCAGGAGGCTCAAGTGGTGCAAGAAAATTCTCACATGGATCAAGGCAAATGGGTCTATTGTGAAAATTGTCTCGGACAAGAAGATTTTTCAGAGTTGATCAATTCCATAACCACCAGCACGTCCGTTGGCTTGCAGAAACAAAATAAAAAGTCCAAGGAGGTTACCACACCAAATATACAGCCCAAAAAATGGTCCTTGGTAATGTGGCCTCTGATGAAAAGAAGATGGCTCCGTTCTTTTTCAAGGCTGGAGAGAAAATCGGATAGAAGGCCTACAATAAGGTCCTTAGGTACACCATCTTACCATGGCTGAAGACCAACTACCCGAAGGGTAATGTGTGGACTCTTGACGGTGTCCCTCTCATAATTCCACCAAATGCAAAAAGTTCTGCACAGATAACAAGGCTCGATTCTGGTCCAAAAAGATATGGCCCTTCCTCACCAGATTTGAACCCACTGGACTTTTCTAAATGGGACACATTGGAGAGGGAAACCAACAAGACCTCACAACCAAATGTGGATTCACTGACGTCCTCTATAGTGTCTGCATGGAAAAACCTGTCAGATGAGTTTTTCATTAACTCCTGCGACTTCAGGCGACGGGGAATTGAAAATGAAGGTAACTATATTGAGTGTAAAAAAATTTCCAAAAACTTTGCTTAGATGTTTAGTTAACATTAATTTTTTGAAAACCAATACTCTTTTTGTTAAATGAAGCCCGTATGGCTTACGTTTCAAATGAGCTCTTTCTTTTCTCCTAAAAACAAATAAACAACCGAGATTTGATTCTTTTTCAAACAAAAACCTTAAAATATGGTACTTTTTTCAGCTTTAATTTGCATTTTTCTCAAGATTGGATCATCGTATATAAAACAAAAGTACATATTTGGAAATAAAATAAAATTTTGCTTAAAAAAATAATTAATTTTCAATTAGGTTATAAATTATTTTCTACATTAAAAGTTGTCTTACATCTATTAAAAAAGGTTAAAACCTGCTAGTAATAATTAACCTACTCAATTATGAAATTAAATGATGTTTATTTTTTTTAGAAGACTAGTTTTGTTACACAAATTATGACGAATAAATGAAATATGAGTTGAAAAGTGAGCAGTGAATATTTTCTTCTTATTTGATTTTTTTCCTTTACAATATTTGTTTTTTCCTTGGTGTGTTTAATCAGTAATGTTTACAGACCTTTCAATAAATCATTTAAGTATATGGATTATATATAAATGTTGTAGGTACATGATTTTTTTTCTTTTTGTTAGTTGTAGATTGTTTGATATAATATATATTTTTATAACATTGAACAAATAAAACAATTTGATTATACACATACAATATTTGGTGTTGAGTAGAGTTTTTCACTTCCAAACCAGTAAATTAATCTTTAGTTAATTATCTTAAAATAATAGTTGTATTAAAAATAAATCCATTATTCGGTTTACAGTAGATCGCGTTTGAAAGATAAGATTTCCTAAAATAAAAACTTTTTTGGCAGTTTTGTGATTGTTTAACTAAGTATTGTTTGAGCGTGCATCAAAGATGAACTTTTGCATAAAGAAAATATGCCATAGTTATGGGTTTTTTCCCCCCGGAAAACACAAAAAGTCAAGCCTAATATATGAGTCCTGATGGTCCTGATACTGTAACATCCAATCACGAGCAATTTCTGTTTCTTTGATTTTGTACCCATAATTTTGATTTCATAGATGCTCAATGCTCTGGAAGATCAATTGTTGAAAATGTATAATAAATAATAGAAATCGACGAGTTTAACTGTCATGTAAGCACTGGTTGAATTGCAAAGAAAATCAGCATTAATCGAAAAAAAATCTATTAAAAATAATGAATTTCTATTAATTAAAGCCTATTACTAAGAAGAGTTAGAGTTTAGTTTAGAGTTCCGGAACACTTTACCAATTTTTTTTTTTTTTGCAAAAGGCCATTTTTCCAAACAGACACCTTGCCGAACCAACATATTGCGGAATGACCACTTAGCCGAACTAACAAATTAAAAGATAAAATATTTAAATATTTTCCACGAATTTTAATGATTAAGTTTTGATCATAAATCTGAGTGTTAACTCCCTAATACAAAAATATACAGTGTATTTTGATGTAAGTTTTCAATGCTTTGATTTCTTGGGTAAATATTTTTAGTATTGGGTTTTGAAGAAAATTCTGTTTCCCAGCTCAGTTTGGACAGACAAACACTACTCGAAACTGTTGCTGCGCTCTTTTGATAGGTACCTAAAAGTATTAAAACAATGAAATTAATTTAATTATCTTGCTAAAACAAAAGAAACATACCTTGTACATAATTATATTAACCTATATAATTATAATGTGTATTTCATTTATGTACTCTATAAAAAGGTTTATATGGAAACAGACATAAAAAAGTTAGAAATTTGTTAATTAGATAACCATACAAGATCGAATTCTTACTTAAAATATTTTTTTTTTGTATATATTAATATATAATTTTAGAATCATAAAGTAGTGGGAATTTATTTTAGACACAGATGAATCCATATTAATAAGAATCTTAACCTATCCTAAAAATTTGGATACATATTCTACTGTTGACTCAAATATTTGAATGAAATATAGGGCTGTTAGTATGTATGAAAACAAATTGGGACTTTTTCATTTTCTTGATTTTTGTTCTAAATTGTTATTAGATTGACCCAATAGATGTTAAAATTGATTTACCTAATTCAGTTCAATAGTTTTACAGCAAAAACTAATAAATGTTTTTATCAATTGTATAGTAGTTTTACTGATTTTAGGAAGTTGCCAATCCAAAAACTATTTTATTTATTTTCCAAAGCATTATCCTTTAATTCTTGAAGAGAGAACATCTAAATATAAAATGATCACAAGCGTGTGGACTCATGAAAGACGGAGAATAACAATAAGGATTTGATACAAGGTTATAGACAGTGATGTAAACCGTGTCCATTTGTTAGCTGATCCGTTTTTGGAATTGGTAATCTGAAAAATAAATTCATATATTCCTCAGCTATTATCACTAAATTCCGTGGAGTGAAGTTAATTTTGTATTATACACTCAATTACAAGTATATTTAAAAAACGATTGAAAATTTGTGTGTGCTCATAAAAGATTGAAGAATTGTTGCGGAGTTATAATTGTAAGTCATTGTTGGACTGCGAGTAGAATGGAGGATCAACATTGGAGTAATTCTTGCTATTGTCTTTGTTCCTTCCTTCTCCTCTTCATCCCTTGTCACAACTAATTGTAGTTGATCTCCTCCAAAACATTCCTCAAATTTCCAGTGTTACCATGTTGATTTTCGATTTTATTTTTTTTATGTTCATGTAGTTTTTGTAACTAGTTATAAATGTCAGTCCTTGATGGACTCAAAGTAAAATTAAGAATTGACATCGGAGTAATTTCCTCTATGTTTCTTGGCATATATAGAGAGTTTACTTTGTTTTAATTCCTTCATCTTATTGCTGCGTGTTGCAAATTTAGTAAAAGATCAACCAAGAGGCTTTCATCCTAAACATTCTTGAAATTAGCAAGTTACCAGGTTAATTTGTGGTTTCTTATTTTTCGTACTGAAAGCTTGGAAAATTTTCAATTCTAACTATATCTACGGAAACTAAATGATAAATACTGAAAATAATCAAGTGTTTCACAAAAAGTTTTAGTAACCCAGCTAGAAAAAAACAACATTTTTGAGTAGAAAATGAATATTAAATTTTAGAAATATACAATGCTTTCTATGACCAGATTTTTTTTTTTCAAAAATAGTTTGTTTATGATGGAATGACACAAAAAATATAAAAAATATGAGTAATATTTATCTATAAATTGATTTATTGATAAAATAGAATCCATAGAAGCTTTGGCATTCATCCAAATGGAGCTACTTTTTATATATTTATAAATTTGAAATATATTTGCAGTTTTTTTTTTTTTTTTTTTCATAAAGCCTAATGAAAATTAATAACGATCGTCTTGACTTACGGTGTATATTTTAAGACTATTAGTGCTACAATAATGTAGTCAAATAGAATTATAGTTATCCTACTTACTACTTATTAAACACATGTGCATTTCAAATATTAAATGTTTAAATGAAATGGGGACCTTAAATACTTTAAAAATTAATTCAAATTAAATTGATATAACTCATAGAAATTTAAAGATTTATCATAATAAAACATCTCAGAGAAACATTCATAGAAATTAATTAAATTGCTAAAAATACTTTTAGTTAAAAGCGATATTAAATTAAAATTTCAAATTAAATGCAATTTAAAATAGGAAATTTATTTAAATTACGGTTTTTTATAGTCATAGGCTTATTTAAAATTGTGCCTTGGTGATCATGGCGTCAATTTTGGCATTTTTACTGTTTGTCAGAAAGTCGATCCTTCCAAGTTTCTTACGATGTCACTCATCAATATAATACCAATGTAGGTCAAATGTAGTTGGATGCATTCCCACATGATGTGATCTGTCATTTCAGGTATTTCTTTGGAGAAAAATCATAAATTCCTTTCGTCTTTTGAAAAAATTTGTCAGTGACTTCAAGTGTGCCTGTTTGTAAACGATATTAAAACAATTTTTCAGTAGAAGTTAGGAATTTAATGCTTATAGCATTTATAAAATCTGCCGGGCTTCGTTGGGATTAATTTCGTCTTTTTAAATAATTTAGTAAGGGTAAAAGAAAGATAGTTTATAATTAGTTCCTTAGGAAGGTCGTTGAAATTAATGAAGTTTTCAATCTTAAAGGTACAATTGGTCTTTGGAGGTTCACATAGGAGCCGAAGATAGGGGTCTAGAGGCAATTTGATTGATCAAGGACTAAGATGATATTACATCCCCTGCGATATCGGAACATATGTTTATTATGTGTTATTTTATTTAAACTTTTCCTCATCGGCATCTCCCACTTCAATAAAAGTTCATATTTTTCCCGAATGCTTCTAGATCCATCACAAAAACTTTTTATACGAGCTGAAAATCTTGAGAGTATTGATAATACTTTTGAAAGACCATACTGTGGGTTAACTAAAAACCAATACTTTCCCGGATCAAAATTGGATTAAGATAATCCTGCCAGAAATGTTCCGTGTACCATAGTCTACGAATCCAGATGCTATTGAGAGACCTCCAAAAATCAGAGACTGAGAATGCATAGGCCTTCATAATCTAAATGGTCAAAGATTCTATTTTTGGAGATGTTTTTTTTTGCGAAGTTTGAATTATGTGGATTCCATATTTTATATTTTCAAGAATGTTAACATTTCAAAAGGACACTGCACTTCGTATACTGCCCCTGTTTTTCAATTAAAACATTTATTAATCATTTTTCAAATGTAAGAGAGAAAAAATGTAAGAAATATCTCAGTTTGTTGTTGTCTGGCACGCCTCTGACTTTATTTAGTGATGCTAAAGTTTTTTGTAAAGAGGCTATATTTAACCTTATAAAATTATTGGGTTTTAGTCAATAAAGGGTAAGTATGATCTATGGGATGGTATAGGTGGACATTAACCGTTCCAGTAAGGTACAACTTTATCTTAGTGCCCTAGAGGACAAAATTTACAACATTGAGTATGTGGGTTCCATCTCGGAGAAAAGTCTCCAGCCATGTACCAATTCCCTCAGGTAAGAGATTTATACTTTGTAACAGGATAGTAGTCACTCTCGTATGTCTAATTTATTGCAAAAGTGGTATGATACTCATTTCTCTAACTTTCAATTTCGGGAGGAATAATTAATAATAACACCTATGATCTTCCAGATTACTAACATACTTTACTTTTTTTTTTCAATTGCTAGATTTGTAAATTATTACCGGGTGTAGAAAAAGTCATCAGCCCTTCTAAAAATACATTTTTGAATAGATTGAACAGCATCTGGACCGTCGCCAATACCAAATATCCGGCCTGTATGATGATGTTGGGGGTTGTGGCATCAACTGGAGAAAAAAAAACCCACTCCAATTTGGTTTCCTGTTGGATACTGGATAACTGTGGCCGATTACTTGATGGTGTTGAAGGAAAATGTGGTCCCATAGATCACAAAGACAACGAAGAAGTCCAAAAAGGTCATTTCCTTATTTTAGCAGGATGGGGCTCCGACCCATACGGCTAATATTGTACAAGAGTGGATGGATAGTAACATGAACTTCTGGTCCAAGAAACTTTGGCCCCCTCAGAGCTCAGAATTGAATCCACTGGATTACTCCATTTGCTGACAAATTGAGAATAAGGCCTGCAAAGTCCGCCATCCGAATATTGATGCCCTGAAGACCAGCGTTAACCATCATAGGAGGATCATGAAAAAGAACTACGTTACCAATGTGTGCAAGGGGTTCCGGAGGGGTTGGAGTCTTTCATTGAGGCTGATGTTAGGCAGATTCATAACTAATGTGCATTATTATAGTAAAAAATACCCCCTTTTTATCAGTAGATTACATAAATAACTTTAGATTGGACAATCACCTTTCTTCAGAAATGTATTCATTAATGAAAGAAATGTTACTTAATGTTGCTTAAAAATAACAATTGTTTGAAACCTTTAATGAGATAAGACCAACTTAATATTTTAGAGTCAAATATTATAGATCCAATCGGTGTCTATAAGTTTAGAAATGATTAATGAAAGAAATAGTAGTGATAAATATTTATTAATTTTTTAGATACATATATATTCGCTTCGCGAGTGTAACTCTAACTTTAAGCATCATTTTTAATATCAATGAATCAATAAAAATAAGATATCTTTAATATTTTTTTTTTATTCTATTCCACATGATATTTATGGTTTTTTATAAATTATTGATTCTCATAATTAATCGAACGGATCTCTCGAATATTTGTGTACATATCAAATACCAAAAATATAAATATTAATGATATTGTTTAAGTAAAATAAGTTGTTAGCTGGAGGCAGTTTTATGAAAATGACTTCATATATTGATGTTATACTATGACGCAACTTTTACTTGTTAATTTGATTTTAATATGTTGGATGGACAGTGCACCATTGGCTTCCCTTCTCCCTTCTAAGTAAATTAAGTGCATTTGTACATCATTCTGTATTTCTTAAAGGATTTTCGGAATTAAGGCTATACGTAACGGGTTTTCAAATGTCTTTGACCACTTTGATTATGCTACAAATAACCATGCTCAACAGATCAGAATGAGTTTTTGTAGGAAAATTCTAAAGATATTTTTTATCTACAGATTATGAAGATTACTATTTATCAATTTGATTTCCACCAGCTTCACTTACAACCTCCAGACGAGGTCAGACATACTTTAACTTTAACACTGTAAGATCTTAACCTCCCCCTCCCCCAATGGGACTCCACAGAGGCTTTAAGATTGGTGATGTTCCTTTACAGACTTTGGAGTCAATATGCCACCACATTAAAAAGTCCAAAGGATTCAGATTAGGGCACTGGGAGACCAAATGTCTTTGGGCCAAAAATTCATGTTTCCTCTCATCCAGGCTTGAACCATGTTTTCTGTTTATACTGGATCACCAAACTTCTTAAAGATCCGTCGATCAACGGAAAGATTTGGCTCTTCACTATCATAAAGTGGTCAGCTTCTGTTAGCTGGTACTCTGTAGGAAACCAAATTTAGTGACATTTTTTCACCTGTTGAGGCTATGATTGCAAACATCATCAATGAGTCTGAATGTTTCGTTGTGAATACATCCAAAAGGCTTCGATAGGTATCTTCAAAGCAATTAAACTTGTTATTTTGTTTAAAGAGAACATAATCCAGAGTAAATATATTCTCATCACTGTAAAAGATGATCCTTTCACCATTGTGTTTAAGGACATTTATTATCCTCTTGCCGTGTTCCACATGAACATTCATTTTATTTTAAGTTATCAAAGGCTCTCAATATACCATAGAGATCTACTTCCAGGACGTTAGGCAGCTTTAGCGACTGTATAATTGCTCACCTTAATCTTTCTAGCAAACTCTAACATACTTATGTTTGGATTGACCTCAAATAATTGTAGTTATAAATTAATATATTTACTATCAAAATATTCAGTTTTACCTGAATCTGAAGTTCAATTTTCTGAGTCTACTTGGTTTTAAAAAATATGGAAAACCCATACCTAATTTTAGGTTAAGAACCGACTGACCAATCGTTGCGCCGATTAATTCGTTTAATTTTAGCACGATTTAGATTAATATTTCAATATTTGATATTATTAGTGGCATTCTATTTCCCTAGAATACCATTTCTTTGAATAAAAAAAATACAGTTACAAGTTTTTAATTAGAGGAGATCAGTACCCTAGCAAAACTTCTTATTTTATTACTCTTTACTGGCATAACTAAGTCATATTAGATTTTAGCTCATCGTACCTATATAGGTTTGTTATTTTTTAAATATATTTAGGATTATAACAATCTGTAGTTTTTCCACAAAGTGTATTTGAAAGTAACCCGTCAAATCTTGCAGCAAACCCAGACGTTTGGGGCTATGCACTTTTTCATTCCATATGTGATGGGCTACCTAAAAATATACCCCATATTTTGTCTGGGAGAGGATGAGAGAAGACGACACCTTCCTTCTGTGAGTAACGTATGCAGCCAGTCAACCACTTGCTTACCATCTCTCTTTCTCTACCACCGGCTTTCTCACAAGCCGTAAACTTGAGTCCACCGCATGTTCATCAAGCACAGAGTACTTGAATTAAGATATAATTCCAACTTATTTCATCTCCGCTATAAAAAAGCTTATAGAATTTTTGAAGGCTTACTAGGAATATTAAAATTTTTCGAACTTCATTGCGAATATTAATTTGAAAGAAATAATATAAGTAAATCAGCTTACAATAGTCTCTTTTGAACTTATTATATTCATCATTTAATAAATTGGATGAACCAATATTGATTTAAACCTATTGACAAATTTATAATTAATTTATTATCAACTTAATTGAAGATTTAAGGGAGGAGTAAAAAATGTATTATTATATTTAAGAAATGCTTTCTATTAGAAAAATAAGCTCTCTATTGATTGTATAAAGAGTAGCAGCAAATTGGAGCTACTTTTAATTTAGCAACAGGAAAAATAAATAACATCCATATAAGAAAATGCACTTTGCAAGGATGTGCAAAAATAATAAATATATATAAAAAAACTTGAGTAAAGCGTTAATAATGTTTCATATATTATATATATGTTTATATCTGTTATATTTGTGTTCTATAACGAAAATTATATTGATAAAGCAATGTAGGGGTTTTTTTACAATTCTATGTATAGAGCTGTATAAATTATGATCCGCCGGTATGTTTAAAAAAAGGAACCGAAAACAATCATTGAAACCCGGACAATTTAAAGAATATTTAAGTGGAGAGTAGCTTTGCTTTCAACGCATTTTATTGGATTAGGCGGAATCTGTCATGAGCACGTCATTACCTTTTTTACACTAAACTTAAACTGTATTTTGTTGGCAGCTGTCGATGTTTCTGCTTCTTTTCTTTCAATTAGTAGTTTGAACATTGATTGGTTAAATTTGAATGAGATCCTGTTAAGGTGTAAAAAATTCCAATTATAATTGAAAATTATATATATAGCTAATAAGAATTGTCTTACCTAAGTTGATTTTAGGACTTTTTATGTTTATTTTTGGAAGGGAAGTTGCAAAATACAATAATACAGGTAATGATGTGTGAGAGGAAGAAAACAAAAAAATCCTATTATGCATCAAACAAGGGTAGAGACAGGAGTTACTCCGTTGTCAATCCTCAATTCTGCTCTGAGTCGATTGAGGAATTATATTTATAATTTATCAACAAACTATCAGGTATACTTATCGACTTTCATGACCCCTTGCACTTGTTGTTACACTTTATAATCTGATCTCCACTTCTCAAGAATGAAGGAATATGATAGTATCTCTAGAAAATATTAAAAAGTACTGTTCCGGTTGCCAACAACAAGAAAACGCACACTCTTAAAAATACTCAGGACTTACACCCCTGTTTATGTGAAAGTCGTATAAAATATGACGTTTTGGTATTCTAATAAAGAGAAATCCATAAAGTGCATGATAACACTGTAAAAAGAGTATTTCATAGGAGACAAACTTAGCTGTCATAACATTTTATTGAATCATTTCCCAGCAACTCTAAGATGATGGAAATAAACACAAGTTCCATTCAGTATCTAGCAAGGACTGATGCAGAAATTACTCAGATGATGATCCTCAAATTCAACTATGAGTCGAACAAGGACTTACACTTCAACAAATTTTCAGATTTACTCGCCTTCATTCATGAGCACATGGACTAATAATTATAATAGAAGCTTTGGAAAACATTATCATATAAAATTATAATTGTAAAAATATATAACTTTAAATGAGTGCAAAACTTTTTGTAGTTACAACCTGAAAAGTTTTTATTTTTATTTTCATAACAGTTATTAGTATTATTTAATACTTGAGGGTGAAACATCTAACGGCGTTTGCTTATAGATAATAGAGAGTAACACAGAGGATTGGTTGACACTCTGCATATTGAATACAAAATATTCCTTTATCAAGCTGTTATTTTTTCTTCTTCATTCTTCCTAGTAGCAAAAGTATAAGAAGAGTTGTATAAAAAATGACCAAACAGTATATTAATCAAATAATTAAAAAATAAATTGGTAACCATGACAATTTGAAGTAGCCTTGTGAGACTTAGCCGACATGACGTTTCATTAGATTAGCTTTAAGTACCTATGAGAGGAAGGAAATATGCAGAAATCCCACTCTGTATCTAGCAAGGATTTAGGAAGAAATTACTTTGATGTCGATCCTCAATTTTACTCTAAGTTCAACCAGGACCTACACTCACACGCATACTTATGCTTTGTCAATTTATACTCCTGAACGAATACAAGAATAAAGATAACAGCCTTGGAAAATAAAAAATACACTTCTCAGGCTGTAACTACAAAAAAGTTCAGGCTCGTCAAAGGTCATATTTTCTAGAAATCCAATATTTCTTGTCAGCAGCCTCACAAAATTTATATATTTTTTATAACATTAAACTCATCCCATTTAGACAATATTTCCATCCACATATATGTACCTATAAGTATAGTACTTCTAATATTGAGTATGCTTAATTTATATGCAATGAGGATGAAGTAGGCTTAAAAAAATTTTTATTGCTGATTCTGCCGCTGAATTTATTTGATTTACATCGATTCAATTGTACAAAAAGAAAATATTCATATTTTGTTTCATTTAGATTATTGATACGTCATTCCTAGGTTCATCTTCATCAAATGGGAGATGGGGATGAATTTTTGTTTTGGCTCAATTAATCCGCAGTGGTTACACTTAGACTCTCTAAAGTTGAACATAAAAAACCTGCATATGTGTTCATGCTTTTTCCAGAAATTGTTTTTAAATGCACCCTATCAAATTTTGCAATTGGAATATAAAGACTGTTGTAACAGTTGAAAAATATTGAATTTTTGTTAAAAAAAAAAAAAAAAATCATATTATGAAAGAATTTTTTTTAATATTTATTTGATCAATGTGGTGCGTCAACATAAAAAAAACTTGAAAAAATATAGAAAAGTTGAAAATCTAAATTTATTTTTATTTAATATATAGAAAAATCAAAATATTTCATAGACTTATTTAAGCTTAGTATTCAAATGAGTTGAGATACTCAATAATTTAAGTTATTGTTTAGAACCTCCATTTGATAAACCGCGGTATGTTGATTTTTAAATAATTAATTTCTGATTTTTTGATTCTGATAATCCATTTTGACTTCTTTAAATGAAATTTTCAGCACTTCCAACAATTTTATCAAAATAATTTCGCTATAGAAATTGACGATAGTTTGTCAAAGAATATAAAATAACATTGAATTTTGACAAAAATATTTAAGGCTGTTTTTTTTTGTTTTTGGGCCACAAATGACAATGCATTATAGCAGATAAAATATAATAATATTTATATTACAGGCTAAAAAGTATGCCTGAGGTGAAGTGTAGTTATTTAAAAAAAAGGACACCCAATTCGAAGACAGTAGCAACAATTGTCCACGGTCTTCCGTACATATAGGAATAATCAGGGAAAAATTATATTGTTACTTATGTATAGAGAATTAAAAAAAAAAAAAACTAGAGTCACAAAATCAAATAATTGGCGATCAATCAATTTTGAAAAAAAAAACAGGTATGATATCTTAAATATTTGCTGATTAACAATAGTGATCTATTGATTAAATTAATTATTTTTTTATTTAAACTTTTATTTAACTTTCCTTAATTTACTGAATAAAAAAAATTTATTTATAAAGCAATTATTTATGAAGCCCTCAATTGATTCCCTTTAAACAGAGTACACATTTCCTGGGGATGGTTAGACATCCCAACATAAAAATGGATGTTTAATGTTATTTTTATTACAGCAATGCTTGGAAATATGTGTGCCATAGAGTCATTTTTAATCTGAGAAATACAAATATATCAATGAGTGTGTTTAGCATATGATCAGTGTGTCATGTTTTTTTTTGTTAAATTAAAAAGAAACAAATAAGTTACATCATATCTATTTCATAAAAGTATACCAAAAGTGCGTTCAATGAAGTACATACTCACAATTTAGTTCGCATTTATTCTACCTTTTTATTATTATTATCCTTCGGTCCATTTTTACTGCAATAATTTAATTAGTATATATAATAGATAGCTCCTTTTTTTTTAGGACCTTTTGACAAAACCTCTTCTTTTCAAAGAAATCAAGTATAATCTTATGATTTTGTTCTTGTAAATCCAAATACTTCATCATGATTTCTTCTCCTTCAAGAAAAAAGAAGAAAAACTTAAGAAAATTGGACAAAAGCGATGATACAGAGGAATTTGAAACGGTTTTATGGGTTTATGTTCGAATAACTGTGATTTACTCACAGGTTTGAACCATATTGTTGTAAAGCTATTACTACCGTTACGGCATAGAAAAAAAAATACATTACTGATTACTCCGATAAATGGAAGTTTAATTATGATTCTTCGCCGGGACTGAAAGGAAGCTTTTCGTCGCTCTTTGTTACATCCATCCAGCGAGCGAAGTGAAGAGTTTTTATCGTTTTGAATGAGGATTGAATTGGACGAACGACAAAATTATTTCAATTGGGAATAATTACTTTCTAGCTACTAAATAAAGGCAACGATAACATTATCAAGAATTTATTTGCAAACATTTCAGAAAAATATAAGTACTGAGTTAATCGGTGATTTTTTTCTGCAATGGAAGGAAATATTGATGTTTAAATATTTGTTTTAAATTTCCAAGCATTTCTGAATGAGATGCTCTTGACTCATAATTATCATTTTTTCGTGATTTCTAATCATATATTGTAAATATTTAGTACATTCATGATGATATCCAGATTTTTCTTTTATTTGTTTTTATTTATATTATTAAAATTTATTTATTTAGCATATAGTTATTTTTATTCAGTTAAGAGTAGAATTGCAATTATTTATTTATATGGGTTGTGGCTAATTTAAAGTTAGATAATTTAAGTTTATTCGATTTCTTGTCTGAATATTATTTTAATATCAAAGATTTTAGATAATTTGTAGTTATATTTAATTTTTAAACTATTCGTACAATTACATAATTTAGAAAGATGAAGTGTATCTGAAAAGTAATGATGAGGATTCAAGCAGTTCTTCAAACAAGTGTCTAGTAAAATCAAATTCAATTTCATGCCAACTTTTTGGATGCAAAAGTCTATTTATAGTACTTTAGAAAAAATAATTTTAATTTCCGGCTAAGCCCCCTACCAGAAAATAAAAAAATTTCTTATAAATTTTTGTAAAATTTTACTATATTTTTTCTCTATTTTTATCAAGTATTTATATTATCGATGAATTGAGATACAATTTATAGTATAAGGTCCAACCCACCGCCAGGTCCATAGGGGGAATGACCCTTCACTTCTTCTCAATTTATATTCTAAACGATAACATTTTGCAATAACTAATAGTTATGCCTAAATTATTTTTTGGGTTAGACATAGGCTCAAATATATATATATCCCGTTCTTGACGACCACCATGAATCAACACTATAGCAGACAAAAACTTTTTGACTATTGTAACACGAATATTTTAGTTCTGTTTTTAACTATAAATCATGAATTAATTTATATGAATTTGAACAGAATTTATTGTGGGGGTTTACCCTTGTGCCATGATTATGTATTTATATTTTATTCAAAATATATTCTCTTTATTGATCAAATAGTAACATGTATTATTAGAGACCTATTCAATATAATCTTATCTACGATTAAGAGCATCCAAAAATGTTTGATACAATCAATAAAATTGCTAAAATGGAAGGACTTTATCTTGATTTGAAAATATAAATCCTTGAGATATCTTAAACATTTCCCAGATTCTCTCCTTTTCATTAATTCAAACAGAATAGTTCTTCTTAAAATAATCAAATGATTTTATTGACAGAGAACATATATGTCTTAGGATTTGAAGATTTTGATATAATCTGAAGATTGATCATATCTAACCAAAATAAGTTCAAAAATGTATTATATGATTTCTTTGATGAAGTAATGTCATCATTAAATACAATTTTAAAGATCTTTGATCGTCATACAAAGTTTAAACTATAATGAGACTAGGAGAAGAAAAGAGGGACTCTTCTTGGGAAACGAACATTTCTCATGAATACATGAAATTGATTCCCAAATATGATGTTTTTTGATCGAATAATTAATCAAATCACTTCCCATGGCCATAATCTGGTAAGATCAAAAGGTTTTTTTAACTACGTAGAAATATTAAAGGGGATTGCTAATATCAACCTCCGTATTTCCAGAAAATGCGTTAATTCTCCATGTATATAGTGCTCGCTGGATGGATGTAACAAAGAGCGACGAAAAGCTTCCTTTAAGTCTCGGCGAAGAATCATAATTAAACTTCCATTAATCGGAGTAATCAGTAATGTATTTATTTTACTATGGCGTAACGGTAGTAATAACTTTAAAAGAATATAGTTGGAACTTGTGAGTAAATCACACTTATTAAACCGATAAAACCGTTCCAATTTCATTCAATTCATAGTAATCAAAAATATATTTAATTGTTTATACAGCATTTATGTATCAATGGAGGTTATGCAAAATATTTAATTCTGAATCATTTTTATAAAATAATTCCTTCGCAACAAATAAAGTAAATATAAAACATACATAATTAATTTAAAAACTACAAAAATACGCTAATATAAATAAACTTGAAAATGTCAGGTTATGCCTAAGGATATCTTTAGTTGCATTTTTTTTAAATTTGCAAAAACATAAATGGGAGTTAAATATACATTTGCAACCCATTAATTAATGACAGCCTTAAGTGTCCATTGTTTTTGTGTTTTGATTTAATTATATTACACATTGATCAATTTTATTAATTACTAATGATATAAGTTGTAGTTATTTTGATTTTTTCCTTTTTTCAACAAATGGGAGAGTTTCAGGACTTCAAAGGGTAGCCATGTGTAGAGAATGAGACCCAAACCTAACAATAACATTAGTAAATAACGAAAAATGTGAACTTTATGGAATCAAGAAAGACAACTCAAAACCAATTCGTGATATGTTCAAATAATATATATGGCTATATTTTTTATTACATACGAAAAGATTGGTAGCTGTTGGCGATGAAGGCCGTGTCCATGGCTTACTACGCTGACATGATGACAGCTCACCCCAAGTCTGAAGGAGGGCCACATTGCGGCAAACCAGAAGTGAGGCAGTTAGTTGATATATAAGTTTTGGTTCTTCTTTGTTTTATGGGGCCAAAAGGACTTCTTGAAGTTGCAGCCACGGTCTCTGAAGCCTTTTTGGCAATGACACCGGCACAAAGAAGATAGGACACGCGCTGCCTTTTTTCTGTTGCGTACGAACATTAAAGTAGTTGCTGCCTTGGTCCTTATTTATTTACTTATTACCCTTACTCCGCTTGCTTGCGCCTCATTTAATAGAACGTCAATAATTAATTTAAAAAGGACCACATTGAATCAGCCATATCGTTGCTGCAGAAGTTTTGGTTCTTCTTGGTTGTACTGGAAGGGTGCTCCTTCGTGGACTTTTTGATGTTCTAGGGAGTCCGGATGGTAATGCCGATGGTCTCTTCAGCCTTTTTGGCATCGACACCGGTGAAGAGGAGACCACATACGTCTTGGCTTGTTTCCTGTTGCTCCGACATTTAGAGACATGGTTTAAAAACATCATTGTTTTTTTAGGTGTCGTTTGGTTGCGTAATGAAACCTCATAATTAAATACTACACCAATTTTTGGGTCCCCTGTTCCCTCTCGGTAATATAACTATCTTAGGCGAACACAGTCCCCTACCCAAAAATTCGGTTCTTTCGAATTTGCCACTTTGGGTTTAGTTGGAACTTATAAAAAGTTTGAAAACTTAGAAAATTTATATTTAACATATAAAGAGATAAAGAAAAAGAAACCCAATGTTAAAATAAGGTTGATGAGCATTGTGTTATAATATGAGTATAAGGAATTGTACAAAAAAAAACAAAGAAAAAAAGTAAGAAATAGGCTTTTTTATGTGTATTTCAAGAATCTGCTATTATTTTTTTTCTGATCAAATTTAAATTTGGAGTATATTTAATTCGAGTTTTCTTTATATTATTATATTTTTGATAGGTAGGCTTGAACTAATTTTGTTATAAGAAGAAAGAAATAAAATCCTACAATACATAAACTTATTCTCTACAAATTTAAAGTTGCTTCTTCAACATATGTTTATATTTCATGAATGCTCTTTCAATTCTGAGAAAAACCATGAAAAGTTGTTAAAAAATTTACTTATTTTTAACCCCATACTGAAATAATTATTTATAAACTTTTATAAACAACTCTTGGATGTAGTTTATATGACTCAAATACGAGAGTTATATTGATAAAAAAATCTCAAAAAATCTGTAGGACCCCAAAAGGAGCCGGTTAATTAAATCTTGAAAAATTGTATTAACTTATTCAGAATAGGTTCATTTTGAATTTTAATTAACAAAATTTAAATAAAAAATATCATAAAGAAATAATCGCTAATATTTGAATAATTATGGAAGCATGTGGATGTTACAAAATATATTTCATCTGAAACACGTGAATATCGCCTTTCTGTTATACATTGGGCATTCACAAGATCTGAACTGAGAGGATGACCGAATAAAGGAACGGTCATTGTCGCCCCTCATCTTTTGCTAGCTCTTTCCTTCAAAAATAGATGAAGCCGGTTCAATATGACGAATAGATTGTGAAGAAGACAGATACTGACACAATAAATACCAAATGTCAATACCCTTTATTATATATAATTATCTCTCCATAGACAACCGTTATTACATCAAAGATATCAAATTATTCATGTACCCTTGTTATATTAATAATGGTATGAGGAAATGAAATACATTTTTTAAACTCTAATCTTCTCTTTTCCCTTATAATATGGAATATCTTGAAAACTGTCTCTAAAATGTTGTTAACATTAAATATTTCTTATGAAAACAATATATTCTTAAAATTCCATCTCTTTACCCCACTGGCAAGAGGTTGATTCTTTAACCAGCTACTTTTGAAATGAAATAAATAACTAAAAAATGATTGGAAATAATTAAAAATCAATTTTTAACAACATTAAGGATAATATAAACATGTTAAATTGAAATTTAATATAAGATCCTAAACTTTACCAAACATGCGCCTTTTCCTGGAAGACATAATTTTGAATTGAATAACAAGTTTGATTCGTTGATTTTTTAGTAAGTTATTCAGTTAAGTACTCAGAACGGCCGATAAACAGAAACTAATTCATATATTTTGGATATAGATTTAAAAAAATAAATATTGTATATATTGGTAAATAATTAGCCTATTGTGTGTAATGGGCCAAAGGTTATCTTGGAGTATGAAACACCCCTTATGGTTTTCCAATAATCAAATTATTTGAAACCTGAGTAATTGATCTATTATTTAAAAACCTTTTTTGTTTTGTTTTTATACTCTATAGTTTAATAGTAATATTAATTTGATAACAAAAACACGTTTGATCATGACACTATGAATGTTGTGTTGAATTATATAGTATTGATATTAATTTTCTTAATATGGATTTAATGTGAAAAAAATCCATATGTGCATTTTATTGGTTTATATAGCATAACCTTCAATAGTTACAAATCTATTTATGAATAACTTTTTCTATTAATTAGAAACGAGCCATCCATAATAAATAAAAAAAGTTTCAACAGAATCAAACAAAAAATTTAAATTTCATAGAATATCATTCGTTTTTCAAGCAAGTTTAATATTATTCAAACTTAACCCTGCGTTAGTAAACATCCTTTATACAACAAAATTATTGAACTGGATAAAAAAGAAACCTCAAAAATAAAAAATATTTAATTACATGATAAAGAGTGAAACGATTATAATAATTACGTCATTTAAATTTTGTATCTTTTTTGAAACTATTTAATCTGTTTTGCAATTGTAAATATCAATTAAAATGTTAAGTTTATGATTATGAATATTAGGCATCAAGAAAAAATAAATTTTTACTTTGAAATAATCATGATAACATGAGTTTGGGGTTTCGACATGATTTTAATTTTTAAAGTAAAAACAATAAATTATCATTTTGAAGTAGTTATTACTTTATGTGAATTCGAAAATAAAATATGTATTAGTCACAGTATTATGAGGTTGCATGTATTATATAAAATAATAGCAATACTATTTCATTTGTGTAGCTACTGTTGTCAATCGTCATATTAAAACATACTTTTAGTTAAAACTGTTAATTTAATTCCCTAAACCTTAGAAATTGCTTAATATACGAATAAGTTGTAAATAATTCATTATCAACATAAATAAATAATCACATATAGTTTTGATTTACTATTTCAAAAGCATACTGAAAAGTATTGGCAATAAAATGTACATTCAAAAGAATAAAAGAAAATCTCAGGTTGTACAATAAAACAAAGGGTTAAAATACCTGAATTCACTTATAATAACGCCTATGTACATGAGACCTATATCCATTCTCTGGCATTTTTTTATTCATACATCGTGAATTATGGACTTAAATTTGATTAGTTTCCATAATTATGGTAGTTGTTTACGTTTTGTTTGACATTATGCTTCTCATTTGTTCCAAGTTATGGACAATTTTCTGTTCAAACGTTTTGTGTAACCTTGACGTTTGATAATGACCTCTCCAAGTTTCATGGCCAATTGCTGTTAACAAATATAATCCTCTTACTTCAGATATAAATGAGGTCGACCAACTTAATTTTACATGATGTGTAAACTATCCGTGTCGCAAAAAGATTTATTTCAAAAGCTATTTTCTCACCATCCAGTAATGAAATTAATAAAATAAACCAGATTCTGAAATTTGATGAATTTTAATTAATAAAAATAACCTCCAGCCGCGATTATAGTCTCTAAACGAGGCCAAAAGCTCAAGCAGGCCTTCATCATAGGGTCCCTTGGGAAATTCCTTCTTGATCCGACTCATAAGTTCATCTTTGGTGTTACTGAGGTTCGGTTGGTTTGATCTTCGATAATACTCTGCACAAAAGTATCCATCGGATTAAGATCGATCAAGTTAAATAATGTGGGAAAAAAAACAAATGATGTTACAAAAAACATTTTATGATTAAATGTAGCCTGATCATTTTTGTCAATACGAACTTTGAAAAGTTTGTGTCATAAATCAATGTTCAATGATCCAAAGAATGCACAAGTGCTCGAATTCAGCCGGTTCTCCCCTATGTATACATATCATATAACCATGTAAAAATGTAGCTATACTTATCTTTAAATTTAATCCATATATAATGACGTACGTTTAGGTAAACAAAAACTTATTTTTTCTTTATACATCATCCTATCATCATTCATAGAGAAACACACAAAGAAACTGAAAGCATGAGAGAGAAGTATAAACGAAAAAATTTCCTTCTCTTTCATAATAATATTTACATAAACTAAAGTAAATTTAATTTTAAAGAAAGTTCTGAGATATCGCCGTAGGTTATTATTTTGATAAAAATATTTACATATATAAAAATTACATTAAAGATTAAAAATTATTTTTAATCGTGATATAACAGCATCTAATACAAGGTAGAGCCTAAAAACTGTAAAAAAAACTTATACAATTCTTAAAGGTTTGTGAGATATCATTGCAAAAAATTCCCTAATTAATGATTGATCATACGTCAACAATGTTAGAGGACTTTGATGCAAACTCAAGAAGGAAAATGACGTAGAAAAAGGCCATTGCTACGTACACAGTGTCAATAGTAGTAAAAATTGCTGGTAGTAAATTCCTAAGGCTTCAGAAACGACCTTTACTTAGTCTAGTCACTTAAAAATACACACGTCTCCGGCGCTGTAAATCACCTTGAATGATCTTAAACATTATATAAAGTAAGTCATCTGCACTGTTGATCCCGCTATTAACAGACAATATGATGCCTATAAAAACCTTGATAAATAACCGGAAAAGAGGTCCTGAGAGAAAAACTTGTTTCCTGATCCTTTAGATCAGAGATCGGTAACGTATGGCACGCGTGCCAATGCTGGCACGCTGATGCATATTCACTGGCATATACAAATTTGAACATATTCCCGTAATTAGTATGTATTTTTTACCATCATTGTTGATAATGGCACACTCATTGATTATAAATGTTGAAGTTGGAACTCCATGTCTCAAAGGTTGTCTACCCCTGCTCTTGACCGTCTGGTCGCCAAATGGGAGCATGCTCATGATGTTGCTATGACCATTATATAATAAAACAGCAATTTCCTTACCCCAAGAACACCATCTCCACCGTCAAGCGTGGGGTGGAAACATTATGTGTTTATCTGCGAAGGGGAAAGGGCGACTTCGCCACATCTAAGAGAAGATGGAATAAACCAAAAAATCTTGGGCGACTATATCCTTCCCTCGGGGATGGCAATGAAAATGTGTCTTGTAATTAGCCTTCAAGAACGACAATGAATCAAAACATAAGACCAATACAACAAAGGAGTACCTGAAGAAAAAGTATGTTTTGGTCATTAAGTAGCCTAGCCAGTCTTCAAACCTCAATACCATATTAAATCAGTGGGTAAACATACAAAATCGGCAAGGGTTACTTCGTCCACTTTAATTATCTAAATTAAGAGTACCCTGTACAAGTTTTCTCGTACGTCATACTTTCTCTTTCTATCTCAGAATTGGAGGCAGCGACACATGACCCTCAATTCAATAATCGCAACCTTTCAACAAAGAAGAAATACCTTCAGTACGTCAAGTGCAGGGACGCCAATTTAAGCGAAGAATATATTGGCGGAGGAAGAGGTGAAGGATCTCGACTTTTTTTAGTTAATCGGTTTATTAGCACTTCGAAGGATCACAAAAAGTAAATGGAAGGTATCATTGATTAAATGACTAATATAATTATGTTATTTCAATAATATATATTTTTTTCGTGTTATTTTTGCACTTTTTTGGCATGATATATATGTTATATACATTTATTGTTAACTAAACCTACATTTTACAAAGCCAGAAAAATAATAATATATTTGAATAAGAGTGAAAGGTTCGAACGTTCAAGTGTTTTTCGATCACAAATGAAACTTTTTCAAGCGTAAAATATATATATTATAAGTAAAAGAAACGAAGAACAGTTACAACATTATTTTTTTTAGCTTAATTACCCATTGAGAAAGAAATACATAGAGAGGGCAATGTAAATTCGATTGGCAGATGGGCAAGGTAAGGTTTAGTAGACTAAAATATTCCGTCTGCAGGAATGAATGCTTGATGTGAAGTGCAAATATAAATTCTATATTAATAAAACTTATTTTGTCTATTTGATTGTCTGTAGAGAAATCGTTATTAACAACAAGCATGTGTAGCTATAGCTCAGCGCGTTGTATTAAAAAAATGGGAATAATCTGTAGTAATAAATCAAATTTACACACCTGGGTATTTATAATAACATCAACTCTTACTTCCTTCAATATGAAGGATCTTTGAGTATTCGGTGAAAAATCTTGCCAATTGTCGTAGAAAAGTATATAAAAAGTAAAATGGATTCAACTTAAGAGCCATCTATCGAGTAAAAAAAATGTATTAAAAGACCTTACTAGGTATATATAATACTCCCTGATTCATACAAAATGAAAAAAGGGAGTATAATAATACGGGAGGACTGTATCGAACCGTTTATTTCCACGCATATTAAAAAGGAAAAAAAGTGGGAAGTACTTAATACAAAAGTTAATCAAATTAATGTGAATTTAAATGAGGATTAGCAATGAGCTAAAGAACTCCCTGACTCATCAAATAATACTAATTTTTCTCTCTCAATCTGTTATTTTGTATTCTTGAGGATAGAATGTCTAAGTATTGAGTGCAGCAATTTTAATTATCGAGGTTTCAAAGAATGCTTTCAACATGTGTTCTTATCATCTACATATACTAATGATGAATTTATCAAAAAGGAAGATGGAAGATGAGGAAATGCCTTACACTGTATAGAACATATCTGCTAATAATTTAGAAATTGTAATATATTCTCTTCAGTATACAACATGTTATATTCGTAGCTCCAACTGCTGTTTTAGATGATTAATTCACAGATATAATATTTTAATGTATTTAAGCGTTCAATTTGTTCCCTAATGCTCATACTTAGGATTAATATGAAACAATAACGAAGGGTAACTAAAATTTAATATTGGTGGTTTAATATCTTGTTCTTGTTTCTAAAAACCCCAAAAAAGTACTTTTGGTATGGAACAGATAGAAAAATACGTCTCTGAGCCTAAGTATGATTTTTTCTCAAATGCAAGTCCATATAAGGATCCTTATATTAGCTTCACATAACCTATTTTTTATATACTTTATTGTCTGTTGTCGATTTTTCTACTTCTTTTCTCTCAATCAGTGTTCAGAACACAAATTAATTGAATTAGAATGAACTCCATTTATGCTGTTAAGAACTATACTCAACAACTATAGAATAATAATTCCAGGAATTTGTTGATTTTGGCCCTTTTTTCTGTTTCTTTTCTGATGGAAAGGTTGTGTGATACAATAAAGTCAAGAAAGTGATCGATGCAACTGCTTATGTAGTTGTCGCTCCAAGGACTAATCAAGTAATTAGAAATTTTACATTCTATGTATGTAGATAGTATCTTTTTTTTAAAACTAGGATTAAGTAGTGATGGATCGGTTTAAAAAAAAGTCCGGTTCTAATAAAATTTTGTGAGTCCTAGGACCGGTCCTTATCGATCTTTTACAGTAACTAAAACAGCAAAAATGACCAAGTTATTTGCGACAGCATTTCAGTTGGGGAAGCTTCATTATAATCTCTTTCAAAGAGACAATATACTTGAAGTTTTAAGAAGGATGTCTGCGGCTAGATCATATTATTATACGTTGTAGCTGGCATTCATTATTTTCTTTGTTATTCTATTATTCAATCGTAGGAATGAAAAGAATGACTAATTGGTCATTAGGACTGTTGAATAGTAAAGTTGAAACACTAGAATTAAGCAATACTATAAGATTTTAAGATCCAAAAATTCCTTGGATCTTTTTTAAGACTCATAAAAGTTGGAATAGCTGAATATTGGACCATTTTGAATAATTTAAGTTTACCTACACCGTACACGGGTACTTCGGATCCGGGTAGAGTACATCCCATCCTATCACTAAATCTCGAGAGAAAGAGTATAGTAGGTACAATGTACATGATTTGGTCATTAGCATATAAACAAAACATTATATAAAAATACATAATGAAAAGTAGGCAACGTTTGGTTCTTATTTTTGTTTTTTTATGACACGGAGCATCTTCAAAGATTTTTATTGTTGTTGTTGTGTTTGTTTTTTTTAAACCGACATTTGAAATAAAAATAATAATAAAGATAACACGCCCGGTTTTTTTTTTTTCTTGTTTTTTTTTCATTAATTCAAAGAGGCTTTCTCTTTTGAGTTGATATTGTTGTAGACGACGACGTCGAAAGAGAGAAATTACGGCCCGTTCTGACTGAAATAAAGGAGAAAGTTTCCTACACATCTCCTACTCTACTGCTCTTGGTATATGTACACACACAGACACACGGAAAAAGGGACACAGAAAGAGAGAGAGCAGAGAGAAAAAGCCTTTTTTTCCTTCTTCATCGCTAAAAAAAAAAAAAAAAAAAAAAAAAAAAAAAAAAAAAAAAAAAAATCCCCCCCCTTCTTAAAAGAGGTTTATATTTAGTGCAGCAGTTTGCGGTACATCGTTCAAAAATTAGGATCAAACCAAGACGCGTTTTATACTTTTTCATACTCTTGTCATAATTTTTATTTAGTGATTCTTTTTTGAGTTCTTAGTTTTTTTATTATTCATTCCTTTGTTTCTTTCTTTAGTGGGTTGTTTATTTTTGATACAACACATGAACTACGTTATTTTTAACAACAAACATAAGAAACTTTAAGATTACACTATACTAATAATAATCATTTTAATCATAATATTATCAGTGTCAATGAAGAAAGGAAACAACTAGAACTGTACGAGCCTTCTAACAAAGTTTACCAACAAACCAAATATCTCCGTTTCAGTGTTAACTCGTGTGTTCGAGTTACTTCCAATTTTATTTAGAAGAACTTCTAAAAAGAGAGAGAACAACTTTTTGTTCCTTCCTCTTTTTACCCAAAAGTTAGTCATCATTGATTCGATACAATTCCTAAGAAAGATGAGCACACTTATGATGCCAGCAGCTACTATGACGACCATGACTAATACTGCTCCAATTGCAGTCTCTCAACCCAAGTCCGATCCAAATAAAATGGTTGGCATGATTAATAACAGCAGCAAACAAGGTAAGAACAGGTGTTGTTGTCACTTGATTAGATTGATGTCATATGGGCCTTGATCTAAATATTATGTGCAATCATTGTCAAATACAAAACTAACATTTTTGAAATAAAAAGCTCATTTAACCTTTGGGTATGAAGGGCGGACTCAAATAGTGTCATTTTTCTAGAAAGGGCTTGTTATTGGGGTTTTAATTTAGATAAAACGAAGAAAAAAATCATTTTTGGTTACGTAGTTTTGAATGTGATTACAATTGGGACCATTGAAAATTACCACAATGACATTATGGTAGTTTTAAGTTGTTGAAGGAAATTTGATTTTGTAGAAGGCTTTAAAAGTGTTGATATTTATTATTATCTTGTTATGTATAAAGTTGATCAATAAAAGTATTTAGGCAATGGGTCCTTTTGTCATGGTCTTTTGCGATTGGCTATGAAGTTGGTTCCTTTTGACATGCTAACTACTCAGTAATTATAGGTTTCTGAATATTGATTTTATGTTTAATATATGTACCATGGTGCACTTAAATTGCCCCACTCAATTTCACCAAAAATATTAATTGGGTCTTTGTTTGTGGTAGGGAAGATTAGATAGAGTGTCAAAATATATATTTTATTTTATGTTTGTCCTTCTAGAACTAAACAACAATCATTTTACTTTAAGAAAAAATAATACCTATTCATTAAATTAATACTCCTTAAATCTCCTAAAAATGATGATGCTGGGTGTTGTTAGCGTAGTACAATTGATTTGAGAAATCACAACTTGGGCTTAGATCTACCTACCTACATTCATTGCCACAAAGATGTTTTAATATTTATCCTTATACGTCAAATAAGAAAATCGATAAATATTTATGTTGATTTTTTTGTTCATTAATAGTATTTTATTATCAACAACTAATCCATTGTAATTTTTTTCATTATATTATACTTTAATAAAGTTCATGAACTAATATCAAAAAAAGTCCAAACACTAGGAAATTAAATTATAACAAAATGTGTTGAAAGTAAATAAAAGTTTACATGATTATTAGAAGTTGTCTAAATAATTAAAATTTGGGACTTTATAGATTTTTTTTACAAATTTTCAAACGGTATATAGGTAATTTATCAAATGTGTATTTGGAGCAGAAAAATGTTATTAAAAAAATGCCTTTTGCATTTATTTATTTTTGAAAAATAATACTCGATCTATTATACTCATACGTAACTTGATCTCATTGTCTTGATCATACACGTAAAAGTTGCAAATTTAAGTTTCACTGCACTTTTGTTTTGATAAAAGTTCTTCTATACTGCTTACAACCTAGTCTACCTATAAATAAAAATCCATTTTTACTTCATATATTTGAGTTTATTATATACTTTTGTGGGATGAGTTGAAACACTTAAGAATTTGAGCAATAATTTAATATTTTTATTTGATTTAAAAGCCCGTGTTAAACTATCCAATCTATCCTTTTAGCATTATTTTATTATGACAATCGACTTTAAATGCAATTTGCGGTATATTCATAGAGTTGATAAGAAGTACGATAAAAATGGACAAATGTAATTTAGGCTAATTTTGAGAAAAATAATTCTAGCTTGCTATTTTTGTTAACCGGCCACATATTATATTTTACAATATACTTTAAGTAAAAGTCGATCTAATTTCGGTATTTCAATATTTATCTTGTTTAAGATTTTCTAATGAAGCACAAAAAAGACTGATCTTCCTCTTTTTTCCTTTAAATTTACTTAGTTATGAATTATATTTGATTATTACATATGTATCCATAGAATTGTAAACAATAATACTTAATTCTATGTAAAAATAAAAGAAATCCAAAATGAGCGTGCCGATTTGAAAAATGTTTGGGAAGAGAGTCCCTTAGCTATCATAAAGATTTTTTTAAGCTATACGAAGAAGAAGAAGGATTTCCAGATAAATTTTATTCCTTATCTTGTAAATGATAAGTTAAGAACTAATTGTAGGTCAATTCTCAACTCTCCTCTGAGTCCAAATAGGACTTTCACTTACTTTAATTCTCAACAAATCCACTTTGTTATACTCTGTCTTCACAAGGACATACATTTGTCCTATTTTAGCCGTAGTACCGCTTCTATCAGTCTATGGGACAATTCCTTGGGACTGTCAGTTCTAGAAATGATTAAACAAAGACAAAATAAAATTGATTGACATCATGAAGGACCGAACTTAATTAGTTTTTAGGATTTAACTGGAGAGAACCGAGACTGAACTAGAAGGAGTTTAAGTTTTCAGTCCTACCTATAGACAGAAAAATCTCTATTTGTGATAACAATATATTTAGATGTTATCTCCTTCAGAATTAAAGAATAATGGTAACAGCTTTGGAAAAATTATAAGCCACTGTTCTGATCCCCAACTTTGATTTTTTTTTTCCGGTCGTGTTAAGGTCATTTTTTATACTAACTCTATTTATATATGGTACATATGTTTGAAATATACATAATATGTTCGTTGAATCAAAAGTAATATCGGTATTAATGAGTAAAAGTGTCAAATATTTATCCAGGCACAAAAATGAATGGTAAAATACCATTTCGATCTATTTTTTGAGAAATCAGATAATGCATGTACAATGTTTAGACAAGTTTTATACTACTTGTCAATTTCGTTTTGTTTCTATGTAAAAATACTTGCTTTCTATATATAGCACGTATACATTATTCATCCTTCAAGAGTTTAAGTGTTCTTTTGTCATCTAAAAAAACAGAAATCTGTTTCTATATACAAACAATATTGAACAAAAATCAAAAAAGAAACAAAAATTTTTTTATTTTATTACGTGACATATGTATCACAATGTCTAAAAAGTCCCGGGCTTCACACTTAGATGGCACTATTTATTTTTTAAACTCACCTCATTCTCAATTTGTACCAACCTTCAAAAGATAGATGTCAAAATTTCATGACAATTTGTTATTTAGATTGAGAGTTATTCTGCTAAATGTTTGTTATTTCCAAAACAATGGTTCAAAAATAATTTCATGTTTTAATTTTAGACTGCTTCAAGCAATTGCTTGACTGGGGACTCTGCTCTATAAAGCAAATTATTAAAAAATGATAATAAATAAAAAAAACAATTTTGAATGAAAAAATCTTGTTTTCTTTGTTAATTGCGGGACTTTTCAGCCAATGTTTTATAAATAAAGCCCCACATTTTATTTAAATATCTGAGTCAATTAAAGACATGGTATTCAAAATTGTGGGATGAGTGTAGATACCAAAGAAATATAACTATGTTTTAGAATCTTTATTTGGATATAGATACTTATTTTGGCCCAATATTGTCTTTAAAATATAAAAAATCTACCAATTTATCATTCTTTTTTGTAGACGATCAATTTTTACTGTTTTAAGTGCAATTGATGGAGTCTACACAAGGATTAATCAAAAAAATATCTTGATAAAAATTCACAATAATTCGTCGAAGAACACAAATGTAATCTGCACTTAATTTTGAGAAAAAATATTATAGTTTACGGTTATATTGACAAAAACACACAAAAATTGATATAACTATATGTAATTATTGACTGTCAACACATTAGCAAGCTTGAATACTATTTCCCAAAATTGAGTGTGGATTATATTTGTACTTTTAAACGAATTTGTGCTAATTTCTATTGGCAATAATTATTTTTATCATTCCAGCCTTTGGGCCCACTGCAAATGATACGTGAAGTAGACAAAATCGATTCCCACAGTATAAAAAAATGATAAATTGACACATTTAATTTATAAAGAACTATATTGGGGCCAATAAAATCAATAAAACAAGGTGCTTAATGCTAAAGTTCTTGAGTATCTACACTCGTCCTACAAATTCGAACACAAAGTGTATGATTGATTCAAATATGTACATGAAATATTGGACTATATATTATATGAAGTAAAAAAATATATATATATATATTTCCTTAAAATTGGGTCGATATTAACGTACAATATCTGTCTTTCTATTTGGAAGAATATGTTGAATAACTCATTTTAAAAGCGACGCAACAATCATCTACAGTTTTTTTATATTATTAAATTATCAAAAACCTACTTCACTCATACTTTTTTTTAAACTTCAAAATAAAATATTTATACATATTATACAAGTTGTAATTTGTAGCAAGTACCATTACAAGTTGCAACAAAAAATGAGATGAATAACTTGAAATTAAGGATTTACAGGACTTGGAATGAGGATAATGTAGTAATTGAATATGCCATGTATGATTGATATATTTATAGTTTAGTTTTTGACTATATTAATATATAAGTATTATGCGGTACAATATAAAGTTCAAAATTTTCCAGTTATATAACTATATATGGATAATAACAATGAAATTTTAAGCAATCTAAATCAAATGATAGTATTCATTTATAATTTAGCTTGGAATGTTGTAATTAAATAATGCATTTTAAGACAAATAAATTGCAATTTGTACAATTTCATTATACAAGTCACAACTTGTAAAAATCATATTATTTATAAGACTGGTTACAAAAAAAATATTTTTCAATATGTTTGGGAGAGATAGTTAAAAAATAACAGAATATATAAACTTTTTTTAAAAGCGTTCTTCAAAGTGAAAAGAAATGATTTTTCCTGCCCAAACAATTATATTTTTATGTAAATGAAAGATGGTACTTCTTTTTGTCATTTTACGAATAGAACAGTAGCTATTGATGACATAAAGACAATGAAATAAATAAAGTGATTATGTACCACCTTGGAAGTACTTTTGATTTTCTTTAGCAGTACTCCCCTATGAGAATTACAAATTATCAATTAACGAGCAATACTCCTTGCTAGTTGAATACCATCCAGGATATGTTAAATAAGAATATTCTCTTTTTCATTTTAAAAAACGTTTTTCAAAGGAAAACTTAGATATTATATTATACATAAAGAACAAAATAAATTCGCACTATGCGATCTTTTTTTTTACAAAGAAATAATCCTTTTTGAAGAAAACTTATTTACAACTTTTGAAAAATTGTTTATTTATCTAAAATAGTTATTTGGTTATACATTGCTCTATTTTAACTTAAATTGACTATTCTCAGGTTGAAAAAAAGTTTTGAAACTTCAAAGGCTCTGCACAACTGTAAACATTCATCAACATGCCTCAAACTTTATATTTCTTCATCTTTTACCAGAAAGGAAAGTTTTTGGACTATGTCCTCCCAATATTTTGAAGAAAAAAACACACACATTTCAAGAACCAGTCGAACATACATATATGCTCTATGCATCATATTTAAGTTTACACTAAAGATTGTTTTTCAAATTCAAGTAAAAACTAGTTTGTGAAGACAGTGAGACGAAAATTAAGTTTACTTCCAGTGATTTATCACTAAAATGAGCAAAAAAACATTTCAATATGTTTTCCCTTAGCCTCAATGAAGACCTTTACCCTCTTTCTGAAGGCCGTGCAAATAT
This sequence comes from Lepeophtheirus salmonis, assembly GCF_016086655.4. NCBI lineage: Eukaryota > Metazoa > Arthropoda > Copepoda > Siphonostomatoida > Caligidae > Lepeophtheirus > Lepeophtheirus salmonis. The sequence goes on from NC_052140.2 coordinate 4,060,122, forward strand.
TACAAACGAAGTTTTCTGACAAGTCAGCCCATGCAGCCTTGGTGGTGGACTCCAAAGATCCCACAGACTTGTGAGACTTGTTGCAGGCAGCTCTCTTTACCTTTGCTTAGATGGAATAATTTAAAGAATTAAGATAGGCTGGTAGGTCATATGTTTTTGGAAACATCCAAAAGAAGCTTAGCTTTAGACAACTTCTTCTCCTTTGTGGCCTTCATAATGATATCTTTCTTCTTCCTTGCTCTTAATTTTTCTCCCAAGTATTTGGTAATTATCCTTTGGAACATAATCTCGCTTACAATCATCTTCGTGGCCATACTGCAAAACTTCACCTACGTATTTCTAGCAAGTGGTTCTTGACAAGGATAATCTGAACTTTTGTATTTACTTTCTTTTTATCTTGCCCAAACTTTCGGGCTACTGTTCCTTGGGTTCAAATCCTTTTTTATGCCATACACGACCGTCTGGCTGATTATCCGATCATTGACAATCTTGGTTGGTGTCTTCTGACGCGTGAACATTTCCAGCACAAGAATTCTACTTATCTAACATTTTCCCATCTCTGAAGATACAGAAAAATATTTAAAGATAAAATTGATTGCAAATTACTATTGGAACTTAATGCAACCTCATTTTTGTAAAAAGTCCAATCAAAACTTGAGCTGTGAGTGTAAAATTAAATATGGTGCATGGTGTAAGTGGCGAAAGCCAGTCATGAATCTATCAGGTAAATATATGTATACTAATATATGAAAAGAAATTGTTGCACCCCCACTCTGTTTGTTGATCTAATGGATTAATCACATATATATATATATAGTTTAAAATCATTTTTTGATGTGTTTAATATATTATATTATATTGTGACCAGGGGTGTGGAGTCGTGGGTTTGCTCTGTTTTTTAGGACTCGAACTCATCTAAATTAAAGGCGAGTCCAAAATCCTGGTTAATGTTTTGTATTATTCATAAAAGTTTTGTAAGGCCCCTGATTCTGAATGCAATCCTTTTCTTAAGAACAAACTGGAATATTATGTAAATACTTGTTTGTTCTTTTTTCTTATATAGTATTTGTAAATATACATAATCGAAATGAAAATGTTTTGTTTTGATTATGATTGTTAGCTTTCGTTTTTATGACAATCAAAAGTATATTACTTATATAACACATATACTTTTGTATGTGGACCACTTTACAGAGTATGAGACTGTTTTTTCATCTTTTGGTCACGTAGTAAATACGTATAAATATATTTATCCAGGCTTGTAACTTGCCAGATTAGAGAGTCGGACTTAGGACTCGGGACTTGTTTCCGAAGTTAAAGTCAAACTAGGGATTTGGACTCGCCCTAAAATTTCTACAAATTTACACCCTTGATAGTAGCTAGTTTAAGTGTTTTTGTCATAAAGAAATGGATTAGATCAGAAAACTTGTTACATGATAAAATATACAAAGCAAATTTAATCTCAGTTGGACAATGTTTTGGGGGCTCGCAATTGAATTGAATGTTTTGAAAGGCTTTTTGATGATTATTTTAGGAATATGTATTTGTAACAAATATGTTTTATATCTATGGATTATTATTTTATGTTAATACTTCACATGATATATATTTCTTAAGTAGTTGTTAAATCCTTTTCCATTTGTGTTAATGTGTATTTTAAGTACCTTTATAATACCTATAGTTTCAATATGAATCAATAAAAAAAACTAACTAGATATACAAAAGCAGTATTAAATATAATTTGATCCATTAACAAAATAATAACCTTATTTTCTATCAGTTTTTTTTGATAAATCATTGGTTGAATTTGCATCCTCAGCCGCTTAAAATGAATATTATTATTATTAGAGAAATATGAAACTTCATCTTTTCAATTGAAAAGCGGAACCTCGAAATATGTTTCTAGTTGACTCAAACTTTGCAGACATTTTATTTTTATATATGAGATAAGTCAAAAATTTTGACCAAATATCAAGAAATGAAGAAAAATCAAATTTATTTTTTAACTTCATATATACTCATACATACAATCCATTATATCATAGACATATTTACGTCATTTACAGTGTTTTTATTCAAATTTCTTGAAGAATGGTAGATACTCACAAATGTTATATAATTTTTGAAACCTTTATTTAATTAAAAAGACTTATATTGGCCCCAATATGGGCCTTTTCAACCATAAAATATGTTAATTTCTTATTATTTTGTTCTAACGATCAATTTTGGCTACTTTGAGTGCGATTTGCGGTGCATCCCATAGGTTAGTGAGAATTGTTTGTTGTTAGAAAATCATAAACCCTCGTAGTTCGAGAAAATTGGTTCTAGTTTGTTTTTGTGTTGACGGGTTACATATGTAGAAACAATTTTGGGAATGTAGCCATTTTTAAAACTCAGAAATGATAATTTTCGAGTCACTTTAATATTTATAATATATGTATATTGTAGGATCAATATATACGAGTATATACTGTACATGTATAAAATCGTATTGTTCTTGATAGAAGTACTGTTATTCTTCCGTTACCCCTACATAGCTACCAAAATTATACAGCTCCCCTTCCCCTTTCTACCATTTGGTAGGGATGAGTCACCCAGTGTGTGCGTCTGTGTGTGTATATATTTACTCTTTTCCTCCTTTGATAAAAAATACCCCTTAAGGAAGGGGGGTGTTCACAACAACCCTATAAATACATTTGAACCATGTATTTCGTTATTCCTTTAACTACATATTTGGCCCATCAACATAATAGCAAGCTCAAATTAAATGTGGATTACATTTGTAATCTTTAACGAATTATAACGTATTTTCATTACAAAACTTTATTTACAAGAAATCCTTTATCGTAATGATTAAAAAATTTATCATCTTGCCTGAAAAAGTAGTTATTTGTCAAATTTTGTCTCTTAAAAAATATTTAACGACAACTTTAGCTTTTTAAAGTAAAAACTATTTATCAAAATGGTTAAAAATTTGTCAATTGGCCCAACAACACTTTCTCAAAGAAAAGTTATAGTCACGGACCTAGAACTTTTTTTACCCAAAAATGTTTTGTTGAAATGATTTAAAAAGTTCTTGTCTTGCTAAAAAAAGTAGTTATTTTTCAAATTTTGTCTTTTGTCCCTTAAAAAAATATTATATTTCAAATTTGACATTTATAAATAAAAAAATACTAGTCATTTAGCCCAACAACACCTTCCTAAAGAAAATTCTAGTCATGACCCTGGTCGATTCTCTAAAGTAATAAAAAAACATTAATAACAGGCTTGTTTGGATGTAATCCAAAGGTGCAAGTATTTTTTATATTACAAAGATTTTATCAGTATTCTTTCATTCTCAAAGAGAGAACATCAAAGTATAAAGCCACGTGTGCTAATGAAAGCCCAATAAAAACACTTTACATCTGTTGGGGAGTTATAATGTAAGTTATTTTATCTTCAAACTGGAATTGAGGGGAGCTGGTACATAATGTTGATCAATAAAATGTCGAAAGATATAGAAGGGAAAATTGTAACGGACAGTTATAAAAAATTAAAATATTACAAGGCTTGTTCGTATATAATCTATAATATTTTGTTCCAAAAAAGATACTTCAGGCAAGTATGGGGAGCTTTCTTTACTTTAATATAGATCCTTGTCAAATTTGAAGTATGGGGTCTTGCATGCTCCATATCGAAGACCCCATGTTCGAGGTTTTATCTTTCTATGTTTTGTTCTAGTTCCGAATTGGAGATCTATATCGGAGTAAGGCCTCCCCATACTCTTGTTTATTTGCTTCCTTACTTTCCTTCATAGCTGCTTGTGACAGATTCGTGACAGCTAAACAGTCTTCCTCCCAAACTTTCTTCAAATAGTCGAGTTACCATGTCATTTTTACCGAAAGAAGCTCTCGATTTACAACTCTACTTATAATTCATCAGCAAAACCTCTTCGTCTGTCAAGATTACTTAGATGTTCGTTTCTCAAGAATGAAAGAACCCCGCACAAAAACTATCACACTTACTTTAGATCATTCATTTTCCACCACTCAAAAATAATAATGATGATAATTAACCAATACCCGTAACAATTACTATCAGTTCCATGGTTGTTTTTCAGCTTTTTTTATCCAAGTACAAAAATAAGGAATCATCTTATATACTTCTTGTATTGTGTTTGGTATTAAAAAGATTAATCATTTATCAGTTGCATTATCGAAAACCCATAGTATGAATGTTACAAACATATATAAGCCCCTTCACTCTCTGTTGTTAATACATATATTAAGAGCAATAAAAAATAATTTGTAATAGCATATGTTATTTAACAATTTTTCATATTCTTAAAGAACTATTATTAATAAAATATGTACAGTGTACATAATTAGTTTTTGAGATTAATGATTGGCTATGAGGAAAGGCTAAAAATATATATTTATATAAAAATAGGATTTCTCATTTCTCTCCAAATATTCTTAAATTCAAATACTAATTTTTTTTTCCTATTTTTTTTTTTTACGAGTCTATCAATAAGTTGAGGTATTGATTAAACAAATGTAAAGTAAGGGAAATAATTATCTAATTAAAAACTAAAAGAACAATTACAAAACGCATATTAAAAAAACCGAAATTCATTTAGAACAGTATATGCTACATTTCTGTTGGAGTGTAATTACTTCAAAATTGGACCTTGCAATTGTATTCTATAATAGAGTTGCATCCAATTCTTTATGGAAGAGCCACGTCGTTAAAACCATGACCTTTTTCTAATTGGGGGAGCAGTCATGAAAAACAGGGGGGCGAGCGTTTTTCTTTTTGTTACACTCTTTGGATGGTGTCTTTTTGCCCATACCGTACCCTCCAAAGTCATATGTAACCTCAGATAGGACTGTCAAGGAGTGGGATCCGATCGAACTATAATCTCACATATTGTTTCTAGTATATTCTATCAATTGTTATGGATTTTATAGTGTTATCATTTTCACTAATACTGCTTAAGTTGTTAGGTTGCCATTGATAAAGTTTAGAATTATGTTTTTCGAGTGTCCAAACTACAATAAAGTGAAAAAAGAAATAATTTAAGTCAGCCAGGTGGTTATAAAATTTAGAAATACATAATATGACGGGTATGCTAAATGTCAATCCTGTAGGTAATGGTACTGGTACAACTAGACCAATCTGAGACCGTTATGACTTTTAGTGGACCAAACTAATTTTGCCCATTTAAAGATGTTGGATCTAGACTGGTCTCAAAGATAAATTGGTTCTATATCGGTACAAAGAAAATTTGGGTCTTGATTGGTGATACAAAAATCAATCCAGACTGATTCCATAGATGCGTTTTTGATGATGTTGTGTGTGTTTCAAAATATGGCACAAATACGAAATGTGATTTTGAATATATTGTATAAATCAGGATAGGAGACAAAATTAATCAATCCATGGATGGAAAACGAATAAATTTATATTAATAGTCAAATCGGTCTAGAATAGATCACTTAAGAACAAACAGAAAAAAAAAATCGGTCTTGGACCGAATCTCAAAACAAGTTTGCAAGTATAGTGTTGTGTAGATCCTTATTTAGGACTCTATACTGCTGTATCGTCCAGTTCAGTATCGGTAAGGTATTGTTCCGTACATCATATCAGTCCTAAGACTGATAAAGTTTGATGACGTCAGTCGACTTTATTTTTTTCTTAATTAGTTCTAGTTGTGACCGTCAGAAGGACTGCTGGTTTTAAGGAACGGTCCTATGACTGGATTGGACCTAATAAATCAGGACTGACACAACACTATGCATATATAGTTATAATAATTAAATAAAACTTATATTATGAAACATTTAGATGAAAGATTTCCAAGAAAAAATCCTGAGAAATTTCAGGATCCCAAGAGACATGAAAAAAGAAGAAACAAACTTTTAAAGCTCAGCACAATTTGCTCTTATAAGCATAGTTTTACTTCAATACTATTATTAATCAATATAAACCACTCAATTATTTTTAATATCCAAAAACCACTTATCTACTTGATTGAATATTTATGTATAATTCTTTATAGTTAAAGTTTGATCGAATAAAGTCAAGTTGCATTTAATTATATAGTATGTATTTTTCTTTGTATATATTAATAAAAAAAATTTGTCTGTGTGTCTCATTTCTGTTTGTCTAGAAGTAGAGTCTTTTTTAAATATTACCTTAATTTCTATGCATGTGCAATCATATCTTCTCTTTTTCTTATATTATTTTGAGAAATAATGATAACAAAAAATAAATCAGATATCCTGTCGAAATGAGTGCGTGAGCACATCCGTAAATCAGTGGACCCACCTTTGACAACTAGATTTAAGAAATAATGAGAGTGTATATCTATTGTACTACACTGCTTACTAATAATAATAATTAAATATAAAATAATGAATGTGATTGTAGATGAAGTTTAGCAATGTACCTGTGTTGTGTAGCTAAACTCAGCACGTCATAGTAAAAAAAGGGGAATATCTATGAGCGTTTTTGTTTTTGGTAACTTGATTCATGTTTTTTTTTTTATTGAAGCAAGCTATTATGCATTCATTCTAGAGGAGAGAACGTCTAATTATGGAGGAACTACGTGTCAGTATACTCATGAATAAGGGAGAGTAATATTGAGGTTTTTTTTTGGGTAGTTCTCTTTTAATTAATAAAGCAAGTCCATATTAGTTGAGCAAAGTTTGCCTGCTATTCGGCATCTATTTACTCATTTGAGTAATACCGAGTACAATCGTTATTATATAGTATATTGCTAGACATTTATAATCTTCTTATTACTAAGGCCCCCATCCCGAAATAGGGATAATAAATGATTATAATTTGAATAATTTCTATATATATTTAATATATTATACATATTCGTATATCGTCACCCATATGTCTTCAAAGGAAAGAGAGTGGGGGACCTTTGTCACATATTTTTCAAAGTTTCTAATAATAAATATTTAGTATATCACATAAATTTATTATTAGATAATATCTGTACACATTTGGAACCGGGTAGACTTTTACTCTGGTAAAACTGGGTACTTTAATCCCCACGAGTAACTTGTAGCTATATATATATGTATACGCAAGATAAATGAAAATAAGGTAAATCAGTCATCATTCCATCAACACCGCTAGACACATCTGACGAAAAGAAGATAAATAAGTTGACTGGATGTAGAGTATGAAAATCGATCGCGATTGGACACTCAACGCATTCTTTAGAGGAAATACTAGTGTTGTGTTGGTTTTCTTATTTAGGACTGAAGACTACAGTACCCCCCCAGTGCACTTCTCCAAACATAATGGACCTTTATACAAAAATTTATCAAATCTCAGAACTAACTCTTGCCCAAAGAAAAATTTTACAAACTCCCTTATTATGGAATTTTAACAAAAATTTTATTTTTTAATTTTAGTCAAAATGTAACCAAATGTACAGAAATACTCATACCAATTTTAGTACTGAAACCGGTTCTAAAATATTGTTATTGTAACAACACTAGTACTTATGTAAAATGAACCATTTTTATGGCGTATAAATGAAAAACATTGACAAATTTTTATCTTTTATAACAAAGTAGCAAAACAAAGAACCCGTAATCAATACTTGCACCTTGTAGAAGGCACTAGTTGTAAAAAATACTTATATATTCTGCTCTGAGCTTTGAATATTACTCCATAACTAATAGCCTCTATGAATGCACCCTGATAAACTCTTCCAAAGAAAAAGTCGCATATGAAAAAGGGGAAAATTATAAAAAATGATAGAGTTAATCTATCATAAAAAGCGACATCTTGCGCTGGTAAGGCAATATATCTCCTCAACATAACAAGTGCGTTTAGTTACTTTGATTTAAAGCTTTAACAAAAATGGCATTGATACTAATACTGGTACATGAATCGTACAAGATGAATGATTTATGAATTTTGCCAAGTACTTACTGTGATCGTTTCTTCATTTTAATTTTATATAATATATAAATGAGATCGAAAGAGACTGCCAATAAAATGCCAAATGAACATTAAATAATAATAATACCTATGTGATTATAGATTGCATTTTCTTTCTATGGTATTATGAATATATGTGGACTGTTAGTACAAAAACAATCTTGGATGAGGATGACAAATGTCCAATAATTTTTTATTTACATCATGTATTGTGCAATATTTGATTGATATATTTTAGTCAAACATATTCATTGTATTCCATTTCTGAGATATGTTGTAAAAAATAAAATATATTCCGACTTTATTTTGAAAAAATTTATTATAGCTTGCTTTTGTGTTGACAAGCCACATATATGCAATTTATCAAATATAAAATAAAGATGTATAATATCAAATAGTTATTATTAAAATTAGTGCCTTTATTCAACTTCTCAAGTAGTTTTGTTTCAATTTAATTAGGTTAAAAGTGTGTTGGTCATTATTTAGGACTAATACTGCAGTCCAGTTCAGTCCTGCATTTTTAGTTCAAAAACTTAAAAAGTTATCTCCTTGATGACATCACAACCCTTTTTTTTAATCATTTATAGACAAACATTCCAAAGGACCTCCCTCAATGACTAATGGGACCAATAAGACTGTACTAAACTGGAACATATAAATAAGGGCTGACACAACACTATCTTAAACTTTTTATGAAATTCAAATTAATAGATCTGAATTTTTTGTTTAAATATTCATTTTGGTTTTTTTAGCGCGGTAAAAAAGACAATAAAATTCTCAATTTAAAAAAAATAAAAAGTTACATTTAATGTATCCTGCAACCTTTAAAAAAACATAAAAAGGGACCAAATCGGTTATAAGCTAGAGTTAATTCAAATTAAACCAAAAACAATCAGTACAAGCGTATGGAAAAAAAGAACCAGAAGCATCGTCAGCTAACAAAATAATAAAAAACGGAATGACAAAGAACTAAAAAAACCGTGCTTGTTTTTAATGAGTCCTGGAAAAAGAAAGGAACTAGATGAGATGAGGGGAAGGAGATCTCATCTATTTCATGTCCGCGTCCCCTATTCCAAAAAGGTTATTCAACTTCATACTCAAACTGAAAAGATGTGTATGTATTATTCATAGTACGTCATAGAAAATGTTGTTACTCATCTGGACTCGCAATATATGTATGTACAATGTACTCAACCAAGAATATGCTATGTATTAACATATTAAGACAAAAAAATGTTTCAAAGAAAGGAAGGGATGAAATAGAATACAAAATGACAATTTTTAAAAGCAATTCTTTCATTCAAAGAAAAAGAAAGAGGCGTACATATCTCATGATTTGATCTTTATTGTATCTCCCAAACGTTTTTCCTTCAAAAAGAGGGGGAAAAGTTCCCTAAATATGTTGGTTAGTTAGCTCATCCTTTCAAAATGTGATTTTGTTATGTAACAGTCGTTAGAGTGAGCGTTTTTGTGAAAATTGACACAGTCGAGTATCGAGCTGTCATTAAATATAATGAATGTTTTTGAAAATGTAACCTTAAACTAGATTCAAAGAATATCAGACATAAACAGGTTTTTTGTGATAAAATTTGGCGCATCTAAGTCAATCAAACTCGGAATATTTGAACCAAAGACAAAAAGTGTCTCGTGAATAATTATTTTGCAGAGAAAACAATGAGTACTGTTTGGACAGTTTACAGAGATGGGAGTTGTAAAATAAAATAAAAATCAGAAAAATTATCGTATATCTTTGTTAGATCGGAAACTTTTCAGACCACCCTCGTAGAATATTTTTTATTGGAGATCAATTTGTTTATTAATTCCAGAGATTCTAAATTAAGCAAAATCAAAGATATTTTCTTCAAAAAAAAGACTCCGACATTTATATGGACTCTTAGTTCATCCTCAATAACTCAATCAATTTTTATTCCATTACATTGAAATTTCCTATAAAGATTTACTTAAACATAGTGAATTTATTAATGGAAATTATTTGCCTGTAATTGGAACTGATCCAGAGATACATCCCTTCTAAAGTCCACTGAAACTATGTAACCTGTCTAACCGAAAAATACTTGCAACCATTTCTTTTGATCCCACAAATAACTTTTGCTGGATTTGGCTCAATTTGAAAGAACTATACAGTCGATTGCTGTTTTTAGGCTCTAATCCATGTTACATGACCGGTGTAAATACTATAGAACTCTTTTGGCGCAGATTTAACAATTTTTTTCAGCATTTCCTGTCAACAATTCACTCAAAGCTTCTTTTGATAATTTGACATGTGCTGGACAAGGCAGAGCATAAAAGTAACATTGTCGTAACCTACATATACTAAGATACACTATTGTCATCATTTTGTAAAAAAAAGTTATCTGAGCCCGTCAACACAAAAGCAAACTAGAGGGATTTTTGTCAAAACTGACTGCGGATTAAATTCAATGATGTCCCTTTCTATAAAATATTTTTTATTAATCCTTTAGAGAACTTTACATACTATAATCATCAAACATCAAGAATTCTCCCTGTCAAAATAAAGACGTTCTGTGATTTCAAATACTAATTCTTTGGAGGAAAGGAAATGCCACATCATTCATTTTTGTCATTCTTAGGTTTTATTTATCATGGCATTTTTACTCCTACAAACAAGTCACATTTAAATCACAGAACCTCTTCATTTTGATGGAGAGAGTTGTTGAGGCTTGAAGATTATAATATATAAATTTATTAGAAATAAATTGGCTATAAACACAGTACGTGTACATATGATAAATGCAGTAACTCACCTTGAATCTAAAGTTGATATATTTTTATTTCATATAAACCTACAATTTTTCATTTGAATGAGGAGGTAAAAAATCTGAAAAAAAGATTGAGTACTTTTAAGAATGGAATTATCCTCGGAGTAATATTTTTTTATCTCACAAGATTGATCTTGGTTTTAAGATCCTTATTTGAAGCACTTAAGTTTCCTCATATCTAGATATATACATGGGATGAAAAAAAATCAAAGGATTGTAAGAGTGATATTAAACAATTAATTAACTGTACTTATACTGAATCAGTCAATCAACATATATATATATCAGCATGAAAACAATCTTTAACAGAAAATAAGGAAGGGGGAAATCTTCAATTTGTTATTTATTTCATATATCAATAAAAGTCAATATTTTGTATACATATTTGAATCAATTATAAGCTTTGTATTCAAATTCGTGGAATGTGTTAAGATATACAATAATTTACTTTAGTTTAGAATATTTAATTGACTTAAGAGACTTATATGGCCCCAATTTGCCCTCTTTTAAATAAGGTTTATAAATTTATAATTCTTTCATTGAGACGATCAATTTTATATTCTTTAAGTTCAATTTGCGGCTCCTCCAAATGATAAATAAGAATAATATATATATATATAAAATTAAAAAAGATTATAATAATTTGTAAAATTTGAGAAAAATGAATCAATCTTGCTTTTGTGTTTACGGGTCACATAGATCAAATGAATAGATAGTCAAACCCTCTTAATTTTTTATGGATTGACAGCAATTATGGCTTTGGAATTTATACTCAAAGTATTCTCCAAATAGTTTAAAATATATATGTGTATATTCCAAATGTCTTTAAAAGAAAGACTTTTTTAATATTGATTTGATTGTGAATACCTTTCTTTAATATACATATATAAACCATCTATTCATTATTATTCACTTAACGTATAAAATTATTAATTTTTTAATAAAATAAGTTTGTTAATTAGTTTACAAAAAGTGGTTTCAAACGTTTCATGAGTAAGAAGCGTAATCTATGTATGTTAGATAAGTATTTCTGAAACAAAACGCTCTTTAACCACAATTGATCCAGAGTTTCCTTCTTACATAAAAGATAGTTCTCGTATTAGTGTATATTGTAACTAAGATGAGTTGGTATTTTGGAGAAATGCCTTGATCTCTCTATGTAAACCAATATTTATATTTTTCCAAGGTATTACCGTACTTATTTTTAATATAATATATATATATATCATATGCAGGTTACAATCTATAATTTACAATAGTACTATTAATTGTACTTCATAACTTGATATAAATTGAAACAATATTTTACAATATCAATTACTTATGTGTTATTAATTTATGAGAATTCAAATTTTCCACACATAAAAATAAATACAACAAATTTATAATTTGCATACAAACTGTCAAAGATCACAAAACTTTGAATATTACCTCATAACATTATGTATTATTTTTTTTTTTTTAAACCTGATATAAATTTTTCTCATGCATATTGCAATATGTACTTATACGAGAAAGTATCATTTGGTTGAATAGTGTTATTCACTTATAAAAAGTTGTTTTTTGAAAATTTATTTATGACTATATACTGTATTGCTTGTAAATACTTGGTGCGTAGATGTTTTATACTCATCATTAGAGTTGAAAATTCTAAGCATTTTTAGCGTGCAAAGTGTTTTATTGCTGGTAATATGAACATTGTTTTTTTTGTTTGTTTTTTAAATTTATATAGCTGTTATTATTATTCTTTAATTCTTGAGGATATAACATTTAAGTTTAAAGTGTAACACATAAGACATAAAATCTAACTATTTCTCATTTTTGTATTGTGAAGTTCAATTTTGTAAAGTTGTAAAATTAGGTCATAAAAAACGAAGTTTAATCTTACACGTTCTTACCTTTACGGTATACTGCAACCTCTACTTCGAAAATAAACCGAAAAAAGGTTCAAAATTAATTGGTATTTAAGCAATATGGAAATATTGTTTAATAATAGTTGGGAATTGTTCACAAATTAATAGGAGCTAACTATAATTCATCCAATAAACGATCGTAACACGGATTAGGAGAAAAAAAACAGACTCATAGATAGCCTAAAACAAAATAGACTGTATATTTTAGTGTTTGCGAGGTAACACCTTGCTTTCTCATACAGCTGATCATTATTTAATCAGTCCCTAAAGAATGAAAAATTATATACACAGCTTTTGAAAGTATAAAAACATTGCCAACTAAAAAAAATTGGCATATTTTTATTTTAGAACAACTCTATAAATATTTTTGTCTTGAAATACCATAAGAAGGAAAGATAAACATAGATGAATGAATTCAAAAATTTGATTTTTAAACTTTTTTACTTATGACATAATATTATAATGAAGTTGTTTAAAGGAGATAGTCGAAGAAGAAGAAACAGCAAGAAAAAGAATAAAAATTCCCCTCAGGAAAGGGAGATAAAAGTTGGAATTAAATAATTTATGGTGTAAGAAAAGAAATGATGATGGTATACGTATAATATATATATATATATATATATATAAGTAAGAAGAAAGTATTCTAATATATACCTAAATACATAGATGTGTGTACATTAGGGTGAGTCGAAAATAAAAATTATAGAAATTCATGTTGAAGTGATATTAGGAAATTCGTAATACAATGAACTTATACTTTCAGCAAAATTTCAGGACAATTGAATATATTTTGAAAGTTGTACAGTTCATTTGGAAGCTATATACTGGCTGTTATAATGAAATCCGTTGCTTCAAATTTTCGAATTTTTCCGACATAAATAATACAAACTGTTTTAAGTTTTTATAAATTTTTATAGAAGTTTCAAGCCTTTTACTTTTTCAGAGGCAGAAAGCAGGTGCGCTGTTGTGATAATTTTGTTGAACAACAATCTTTATAATAGCAGACGTTGCTACTTGCAATCTTAAAAAATACCGTTTTTTGTTAATTTGAAGTAGGTAGATTTTATTGTTATACTCTTGAAATCCAGTGCTTTTGATGTATCAGTGAGATGATTCATATGGAGTAGGTTACTTTCAGTGAGTGTCATCTTAGGTGCATTCATTTGAGCCACGATTTTTTTGTTGGAGCTTATTTTCAGTTAAGTTTTCTTACATTATTTAATTATTACTACGTTATATCATACGCATTTACCTTCAACAGATCTAACTTTAATATTTTATGGTTTGATAAAAAAACAATTTCCATTTACTAATTAAAGTCATTAAAATATTTTTTTAAGTACTAATGTCCATACATATTTTAGAACTTTTTATTAAATAACGTAAAAGGATGAAGAGGAAATGGACAATGGAAAATTAATTTAAGGTTTACATTCATAACATTGACAAAAAGAATCATCGGAGAATGTATATCCTCTTTTTAGATCCTACTCCACGTATACCAATCGATCAAAGTCTTTGATCACCATCAAAGTCAATGAATTTATTTTTAATTCTTTCCATCTCAGAAAATTACGGAGTTGAGACGAAATCTGACACCAGACTCAGTTACTCTTATGGACTTTTCCTAATTAATTTTAATCACCACTTGGGAGAATAATGTCGGTATTCATCCTACAATATTTATTACAAGAAATTGCGGCTTAAATTAGTTCACCTAAAAAAACATCGTTCAAAGGTCTTTTCCTAAAATGACACTCGCTCAATATCGCTTGGATACTTTTGGAAACAATAATAACTACTTTATTTTTCATTTATTTATACTTAAACATTTGCAAATGTTTCGTTAAATTTAGTTATTATTCTATTTTAACAAACAATTAAGTTTTAATAAAATGTTTGAGCTAGTGAAGAAAATGTACACTCAGATTATTTTAAATATTTACTATGGAGTGTGTGCAATTTCAGAAGCAACAGATACATCGATATAGCCTAAAGTGTTAGATTTATGGGAAGGTCAAATTACCTTGGATGAGTAGACATATTATTCCTTGACTTCTAACTCGTACTTCTAATAATATAATCAAAAAGTTTAATAATTTTGTAATTGCTGAAAAAGAAATTAGTTTCACAATTTAAATTTGGTATTTTCTGATAATTATTGTGTTATATTCATTATAATGGATCAAAAGCGAAACAATAATATTTCAACTTTTTCAACCATAATATTTAATTAATCATCACAAATACCCAATACATAGTTCATCCTTAATAAAATTAGGTAGAATGGTAATCTTTTATTTATCATAGAGTGAATAATAGGAGTAGTCGTTTTAATTAAATAATATAATTAATTAGAGGCAACCCTGTATTATGCAACAGTCAAGGGAACTTCGAAAAGCAACCGCAAAGTGCAGGTGAACACTTAAGCCAGAATGTATTTCTGTTACCATTCTAAATTTGAAAACTGGATATGTAGGCTTAAAGCAGTGACACGCTTAAGACAAGTGGTGTTGGACCAGGTTTGACTGTTTATTAAAAGAAAAATACATGATATAAATGGAAACTCTGAAACCTATTCTCTTGAGCTCATATCTTACACAAATTATTTGTATAGAAATACACACAGTTCCAAAAAAATTATAAAACCCTTTCAAAAGGACTCACCCTAATGTACATACATATAAACATGTAGGCAATATCACTGAGTTTGAAAAGAAAGGAAAAAAGTACAACTAAATAGTAAGCGAAGAAAAAGTTTTACCTTTTAATCTTAAAAAAAAAAAAATTTATAAAAATATATGTTGAATTTTTTTTCCAATGTGTTGATTTTTTTTTTTTTTTCAACTTTCATCCCTCTTTAAAAAAAATAATATATTTATATAGATGTAGGACTGACTCAATTTACCTTGCAACATTGAAATAAGTCCTATATTGAACGTTTCACTTCCGTCACAAATGTCAGCATCCTTGAGGGAGATATAAGATTCGGAGCTCATGGCTGATACATTTTCTTGATTTTTAACGAACTTAAACAAAAGTGGATGGAAAAGTCCCTATACTGTGAGTCTAAGTCGACTCTTCCCTTGTCCTTGAATACTTTCATAGAGTCCAGCTCAAGTACTCCGAAATATACTTTAAATTGTACTAGGGAAAAAGTTAAAATGACTATAGAGTTCAAATCGAGACGCAAGTCTTAAACTTTGAGTACAATTAAAGTCTGGGGTCTTTAATTAAGTGATCAAGTCGAGTGGTAAGTCTTCAAAATATGGACTCGAGTCCAGGTCCCTCACCTCTGAT
This sequence comes from Lepeophtheirus salmonis, assembly GCF_016086655.4. Lineage (NCBI taxonomy): Eukaryota > Metazoa > Arthropoda > Copepoda > Siphonostomatoida > Caligidae > Lepeophtheirus > Lepeophtheirus salmonis. Next base: position 4,076,086 of record NC_052140.2, read on the forward strand.
ATTTCTGATACCTCAAACTACTTTATGCTAATGGAAAGCAGTAATATTTGAGTCCAGTTCAATCAGTTGGTACTAAAAATTTCAATTAAATGGAAATATTTCTAAGATACATTTTGTTTGGAGTCGGTAACAGATATGGAAAGTAGAAAATTTGCGAAAACAATGGATCCTTGCAAATATAATAATTAATTTATAGGCTACATTGAGGAAATGTATAAAATCTGTCAATTTATTATAAAGATCAATTTTAGCCTCCAAAGGGTTCATAAGAATAATTTTTGGGTAAAAAGTAACAAAAAATCGTAGAGGATTACAAAAGTAATCCACACTCAATTTAGAGAAAGATCATTCTAGCTTGTCCTTGTTTTGACAGTATTATATCTACTAATACAAGAAGAGAATAAGCTATTCTAACTAGTGTTGAGTCAGTTCGTATTTATTTGGTGTAGTTCATTCTTAGAGCCGTTCTTTAAGACCATAGGACAGTCAGAAATAGAACTGATTTAAAAAAATTAAGTCGAGTCACGCCATCTTTTTAAGTTGTAGGACTAATAAGCAGGACTGAAATGGACCGAACCGAGACTGAGCTTGATGAGACTGCAGTCTTGAGTCCTATATAAGTACCGACTTAAATTGAACGATAAGGGTTAATAGGAACAGTCCATGTCTATCGAAATTGACGATACCGTCTACGAATACAAATCTGATCCACACTCAATTTTTAGAAACATCATCTGTTGACGTGCCAGATATCTACCAACTACTAATAAACACTCGGTTCTACCCGAGTCCGAAGTTTAATGACGCATCTCAACCGGGTTTTAAAAGAAATACCCAAAACGCATCCCTACAAAAAGATAATGTAAGTACCTAGTGCCATGAAGAATGCAATTAAATATTCTATAGAAACTCGTAGAATAAAAATATTTATATAAATTTATCATCCACTAGGGAATTGACTAAATAAGCTATACAATATAGGTATATATTATAAATATTATATGGTACTTTTATTATAATAATATGATAAAAGTTTGCAATAATTTATTTTCTACCCTCTGTAAAAAAAACAACAAAGAAAAACATCTTTATTTCAAACTATAATATAGTTATAATTTAGCCTTATCAAAGAATGATGTATATAAATTTTCAAGAAAAGTGTCAATGAGAAAGAGTATCTTGTCCCATGATGACGATTGTATCTCCTCAGCAAGAGGAATAATGTGTTGTTGTTTTAACAACAATACTGGAAATAAGAAAGATATCAAAATGATTCTTGGCATATACATTCTTTAAATAGTTAACACTAATATATATTTGTCATTTTTCATTAGATTTTCATCACTGATTTTTTAGGTGTGAGGCAATTAGTAAAGTTTTTGAAAATTGGAATAACGGTTAAAAAAAACTTTGTCCACTTGCTAACACGTTCTGGCGCCAGTCACTCCGCGAACATTAAAACCCCGGGTAAATACTCGGTACTACTGGAGTCCAAAATTAGAGACAGGACGTATCTTGGAGACGGATACAAAGTACAAAAGTAAACTTTTACTGTTCAAAAAGATCCGAGAACCAACCCAGCTTCGAGTACCCGAACTTCTACGTATCATAAAAAAGATCTGACAGAATTTCTGGATCTAAAAAAACTTATATAGTATTACTAAAACCCTAATCTTATTTACATAAAAAAGATATTATCAAAGTAATTCGAATGTATACTTTATTTATCTTAATTAATGATTGGAGAAAATCTACATAACAGTTACATGTCGTGGTTATTCACAACGGCGTTACATCATGCAGAAACAAAAAAAGGTACTCTGTATTTGGTTGTCAGCTTCCAATTTTCTTCTTCTTTATCATTAATCTGTGTTCTTAACATTGATTGATTGGATACGTATTAGTTCTTATTAAGCTGTGAACAGATATTATTATTCACTATTGAAGAATCCGCCAACTGCCAACAGATTTTCGGCATTTTTCTTGTTATTTTCGGAGGAGAGGTTGAGAGATACAACAAATATAACGACGAGAAAAATTTTATTATAACTATCTTTCTAATAATAACTAATAATTATCTTCTAATATAGCAATAATATTTAGTTACTTAATGTTTCAGAATCATTTATCAGTAAATATGTAACTTTAATCCTCATTCGAATTTATTTACAAAGCGCGACATGGAAATTTTCCGTGTCATTAAACTATTTTTTTTTTTTTGCGCTAATTAAGGTTTCAGGTGAAATCTCAACCAATCTTCCAAAAATTATTTCAGAGATTGTCAGCGTGACCGTGAGGACAGTCTAATACTAATTAAATTTGAAACTGATATCCGTCTAATTTTGATTTCCCATCTAGATCCTAAAGTTCGGGTACACAAAATTTACTCAAATATTTATGTCTAAAGATCTTAAACAACTTAAATCCGAGAAAATGTGAATCCGTCTTATCTTCATCCGAGGTTCAATTACCAGTGTATACCAGCTTTAAAAATAAAAAAATATCTGAATCCCATCTCTACTCAACATGAAAAATTTAAATAAAAATTGTCTGGGATTCCACAATCGTAAAAAAAAAATACACTAAAAGAATAAATAATGTACAATTTATTTATAAAACATTCAAAATTATTGAATATGTATTTTCACTACCTACTTCCTTCGTCTTATCGGATTACAATAATAGGAAATATTGAGAAACAATATATATTGTGTACATTTATTTATTATAATGTGTGTTTCAAACTACCGATAACCAAGAGCACGATTATAACGATTTAAGAATCAAGAAAGAAAGAAAAAGAACTTAAAACATATGGATATTATGGGTATCCCTATTCTATTGAAATGTTTTTTTCTTTGTGGGCCAAGATATTTTGATAGAGATTTGAACAAAGAATGCTTAAAAAAATAATTCTGGAGTCTTTTTTCAGAAATCTTCAAACTCAATTTCAAATATGCATTAGTTTTAATGAACTTCATGACAGATAAGTCCTTGCTGGACTCAGAGTGGAATTCAGGATCTACATCGCAGCCATCACAGCCTATATTATTGCTAGATACGGAGTGGGATTGCTGTTTATTTCCTTTCTCTCATCGCTGATTGCAGCTAATCTAATAAAATGTCCTCACATATAATATTCTGCAAATTTTGAGGGTGACCACCACCATTTTACAATTTATTTTTTAACATACAGGCAGGTCATATTTTTTGGACCTATAATCATGACTATTCTTTATATCTTTGTAATTAAAAGTATATATATAAATAAATTTAAAATTTAGTCCAAAAGGACTTTAAAGTATAACTCTGCAACAATTCCACAAGGTTACTCTCCTCCGTCTCTGATGAGCACACGCAAATGCTCAATCAGGCTTTGAATATTACTGAATCTAGTAGAAAAGGCAGTTTACTATTCAGGAATTAAATAATAATGATAGCATCACAGGATAAGAAAATTCCCTCTTCAGTTTACTAACCCTGAAAAATGGATGAGGTCCACCCAATGTTTATCACTATACAGTAGAACCAAAATAATATGGATCTTAAGAGAGAGATAAAATAAATCCGCCTGATCAAGTTACTTATTTATAAAATGAAATAAAAAGTGTATCTATATTCTGTGTGTCTGGGCATACAATCATTTTTTAGTGTTTGCTTGATATCAAAATGTGGTTACACTTGATTTTTTACACACGTGCATCTCTTCCTCTTTTGATATCACTGTTGTATTTAATTTCATAGAACATAATCATAATAATGACAAAAAGAAAAAGATATACGGTTGAAATGTGTCATAAGCACATCACGACATCAATGAACCGACCTTTGGAAATATGGGAACTATTTGATCTAAGAAATAACAATTCAGTAACGAGCGGGCGTAGCTATAGCTTAGCAAGACATACTAAAAAGGAAAGAAGCACATATAAAAATATACTATAATGAATTTGCCTGTAGATTAGGTTTAGCAACAAGGGGGTGTGATAAAAGCTCAGCACGGCATATTAATAAAAAAAAGAAAAAGAAGGGGAGTACATATATTTAGGGTCGTAAATCTTAAGCATTTTATAGGGGAGTGAGTTTTTTGTTGTTGGCAACCTGAAGAAAGTTTGTATTGTTGAAGAGAGAGAAGGGTGAACTAAGTGTGATATATATGTGATTATATATATTACTTAAGCAAATTTTTTCAGTTCGTTTATGCCTGATAACTCCGGTCAATGCCGTATACTACCGCTAGTAAACTGTATTATTATTAATTATTCAGAACTTTTATTAATGTCTACTATAAACGAATATCCGTTCCGTTCTAAGATTTTGCTCCTATAACCGAGTTTTATTGTAGTTACACATTCTTTGTTTTTATTAAAAATATCCGGCTAAATATCCGCTTCTACCCAAACCTAAAATTCAATTAACTATGCATATTCTGTTCAAATAAACAATTCCTGTACCCCATCTCATATCTATAATTCTCATATATATCATTTCCTTATGTTACAATCACATTCTTACTAACGGTGGTATCAAAGTTCAAAAAGTTTTTAGTAAAGGCGTGAAACGATTTTTAAGATGGAACCAAGCGGGATATTTTCTTGATGTAGTAGCAATGATAAATAAATAAGATAAAAAACTATGGCCCCTCTAAGATTTTTTGTACAATATAACTCCAATTTATCAAAATCGTGATGAAAATATATCAAGAGATTTCCGCCGGATGTGACCATATATATATTTTTTATATACATAGTATATCGATAAAACATAAAAATATCTTCTATAAAATATATGGGATGATGAATCGTTGGTCTTTTTCCTTTAGTACTACAAATATGACGTTTGAATGTCATGAGAAGCAGAGAAAACCAAAAGAAAAATGATATCCTAGAATATGTTTTAGGGAAGACTGGGACCAATTGAAAGAGTAATTTATACTTGAACATAAAAAAGGCATACTCATAATATTTGCATGGCTATTGTATGCTATAATGAAAATTATTTTGCAAAAAATCAATAATTTTTGTCAACTTTTCTTGGGGAGATTGCATAAAGACTGTTTTTGAGGGATACAATTAGTTTTGTGTCAGCTTTATTACTTTGGTCCAGTCCAGTCTAAGGACCGGTCCTATAAGTCCTTGGAACCTGTCCCTAAGACTGTCGGTACTTCAGACTATCAAAAATAGAACTGATTTTTTAAAAAAGAAATAAAGTTGAGTGATGTCATCAATGACCAAACTTTATAAGCTTTAAGACTGAACTGTTCGGTACTGCAGTCTTCAGTCCTAAATAAGGAATGACACAAAACTAGATATTTTTTTGAAGATCATCTCACAACTACTAAAACTCATTACAAAAGGGACAGTTGCAAAAAATGCAACAATTTTCCCTGCATTTTTTATTCTTCTTGATTATTTGATAGCGGTTATCCACAGCATTGCCCGGAGTTATTAGGCGTCCACAAACATACATATTTTACTGTAATAATATAGAAGATCACTCCTCAATTAATCCTCAGTGTTCTTCTCCGTATTTCATGAGCACAATCACACGTGATTACTCCATTCTTAGACATTCTCTCCTAAAGTATAAAAAAGGAATTTTAAGAGCTTCAGAAAAAAAAACTTAACATGATTTGATTAGCCAAGGAGTACTTTAGATGGTTGCTAAAACTACTTTCAATTTATATTCATTTATCTTTTTTACATTTTATAATCATAAAGTACTTCCTTTTTTGATATGAGTTGAACTAAACGCCTCTTTTGATACAGTGCTTCTTCCTCTACATTATACTCTTATTTTTTTTCTGTATACTGTATTGTTATATTATATATATCAGTCTATGTTCAGTGCATTTTCTGATTGATTTGCGATACATACAGACATTCAGATAGTTATACAGATTAACTTTGCTTTATCATAATATATATAATTATCAAACATCAACATGGTTCTGAATATTTTTTGAGCGTGAATTTCCCCAATTAAGTATTTTATAATACAGATTGATAGTGGTTTTCCTGCCACTGCCATCCTTTTTTTCAAATTTGGTGTATGATTCTCGGGAAATGAAGATGTGTCCTTGAGTCTTGTCTCCCAATCTGCTGCCATTCCAAGCTTGATTAAAAAATGAGAAATGTTTGCTAAGAGTTATTATTAATAGATACTATCTAGAACTAGAAATTTTAAAATCACTCATTTATAACCTCCTAATTTGAAAGGGTATTAGTGTGTACATTTTTAGTTTGTACCCATTATACACAGCTTACAAATATGTAAATGTAAAAGACCTAATTCAATGAGTAATGAGGATTAATTATAGTGAGTAGTAGTATGATACTAATAAATAAAAGATATGAGGGTACTACTATTAATTAAGGATAACAAATGGCAGTACACATTATGTAAAAATGTGCTATTCATCCTTACAAAGTTGAAACTCTATCCCATTATACCCGTAACATTTATTTTCTATAACTTGATAACTTTGCATTATGTCTCTGAGCACTTTGAAACAACTACATATTCCCTTTTAATATTTCTCCTCTCCTCTTACATCAATTCCTACGGGAATTACCTAAGTTGCAAAACATATGTTATATGTATATACATATAAATTCAGAAGTACCAGATTATAAACAAAAATATACTCCATGGACTATAAGTACATAATATTTGTTAACAGAAAAAGGTTATACTAATAAATACAGAAAATAATCTTTTGAACAAGATAACATAACTCATCAATCCACTGGAAAAAATGTACATAAATTATAATATATGGTACGTCCACATAAAAAAAAATCTTGAGCAAGCATCATAAAAAGGAGTATATCCCATTTTGAGAGTCAATTATAGGCTTTGGTTTTAAAGTTCCGGGATGAGTAAAGATACCCAATAATTGTTACTATGGGTTATAACTTTTTAATTTATTTAAGAGACTTGTTATTGTTATATTATTCTTATTCCCTGGTATTATCCCAAATGAATAAAAACTATCAATTTATCACTATTTAATTGTGAAGATCAATTTTGGCTACTAAGTACAATTTGCAGTGAATTAAATGGGTTCATAATAACAATTCTTGACCGTAGATTTAGACGATAATTCGTCAAAGAATGCAAGTGTAAGTCACACTACATTGCTTTTATGTTGATGGACCACATATATGTGTTGAGTGAACAAAAAAATAATCTTTTACTTTTACAATATACACATTATAAAATATCTTATATAATATATGCATACATTCTAATATTTCATAGAGATATTTCAGTCAATAATATACAATGTATTCAAATACTCAAAAATGTCAACTATGGGTTGAAATCTTTATTTAATTTATAAAACTTAATTTTGAGCTGATATGAATTTTACAATAAAATCCATAATTTTTTTAATTCTGTGATTGTAATATTGTACTATGTTAAATTCGATTTACAGCACCTCTAAAGGATGAATAAAAATAATTTGATGTTTTAAATTGAGAAAAATCTATCAAGAAATACGAATGTAATCCAACTTAAACTTACAAAAAATAGTTATGGCTGGATTTTGTATTGACAGACCACATAATTTATATAGTACTATTGATTTTATAATAAAAAAACTGTATCAAAATTTTTAAAAAGAGAGTACAACTATTGCAAAAGTTTAAATCGAAAATGTAGAAGAAACTTAAACTAAAAAATAATAGTAGATTCCTAATCAACACTTCATAGATACAACAAGAATTGGAGCTCATGGGGGATGTATTTAGAAATTGACGAAATAACGAAGAAAAACTTTTTGGAAATACAGTTTAGTGGCATCATCAAAGACCGAACTTTATAAATTTTAGGACTGATATGCAGGACTAAACTGTACCAGATTGCGACTGATCCGGAAGGGAGTACTGTATTCAATCCGTAATAAGGACTGACACAATACATCAATTATATGAAGTAATCTATAACATACAGATCTGGGATTTATGAGGGAGGAACTGCTTTGTGTCAGAAATGAATGGCCTTTCATTGGGTATATGAAAATTATCATGTCCGCAAAGTTATTCCAAGCGAGTGTCATCATTTATATGAACAAACATTTATTTGGCCGAGCTTATTTTCTGCGTGGTTAATTTCCATATAATAAACATCAGCAGACAAATGACGTCATTACTCACCAGAGTGGTGTTTAAAATCAATTGGGAGAAGTCTATAAAGAGCAAAAGAGGTTGATTTCGAACAAACTCCGTAAGTTTGAAGGAGTGAATAATTGAAAAAAAAAAAAAAAAAAAAAAAAAGAACTCATTGAGTGTGATGGGGTTCAAACACTTCGATCGATAGGTCTCCATGGATATTGAAAAAAAGGGTGGATAAAAAATAATTATAATTTTCTTTATTTTTTATTCTGCTTTCTTTTTTTCACTGTTTTCTCTTTTCTTTGTATTTCTTGATTGGAAGGAGTTAACTCAGCAAATATTTCATTTCATTACAACTCCTTCTATATATTTTTTAAACAAATTCATCAGATTTTTTATGATAATGATTTTTTTATTCTATTCCTAGGAATATGTGAGTTTCTCCTCTTTGAATAGAGCTTTTAAATAGAACATTCTTACAGGGCTCACAAAATTACAAAATGTATAATTGTCTTTCCAGTTTTGGTAGCTCGGAATGAAATGAGCTTGCCAATATTTTGTTTAAATACAAGTTACCTAAATTTTTGGAACTTTTTTTTACGCCAAACAAATGGATTATTCTTGCAAATTAAAAAATGCCACTTGTTGTTGGGGTAGCAGTCCTGAGACATTTGCATTTGTATCACAGTTTCTTTCCTCTTCTCTGCCCACTATATTTCTTCTTTTGTGTGTAATATGCCTTGTAGCATTTGGGGTCAACATCCAGATATGAATGGATATCTCTTGACAAAATAGTGAGCGAACAAATGAGAGAGCCAAAAAAGTACACAAGGGGCAAAACGAAGACCACGTGATCAATATTTGTCCTGTAGGGGCGTTTAGTATATTTGAATCGTACTCTGCCAGCCAAGAGATTGGTTATATTTTTAGCTAGCCCAAATGTAAAAATGCATAGCTCCAAGAATTCAACTATTGATTTTTCTAGCCCTGTCATATACGAGGGTGGTCTAAAAAGTTTCTGACCCCAATGTGAAGATGACAGCACACGTAAATAACTTTTCAGAGCACCTTCGTACAAGCATGCCAAAATAAATGAAATCTTTTTGTGCTGTTTAGATAATAAATGCCACGCTTCATTTTGCATTGGTAATAATGGATGGAATTACACATTTGGGAACTATGCAAATAAATATAGACAGATAAATGCGGAGGTGAAAGAGTCATTAAAACATGCTAAATAATTAATTTCGATTAAGTTTTTATTTTTATATGGATACACTTGTATACATAGCGGGGGAAAACTAAAAATGTATGTATACAGTTTTTATATTATTTTTCTATACTTTATATCTTTCTTAGTATATTGTATGTTACAAACATATTATTGTAAAGTATGTTTATAAGTCTATCTTAAATACTGTAAGGCCTTTCTCTATTAAATTATGTCACCATTGACTGTTACTAAGGTAGTAATCTGAAAAGTGGGGGAAAGTCCTGAAATGATTCCTTATAGAGCAAGTCGAGTGTGTAGTCTTTGCGCACAAATGCAAAGCCTTGTATATTTTCATCGAGTCCAGATCAAGTCCTCATCAATATAAAAATACTTTAAAGTGACTTAATATACAAGGAAAAAAATTGAAATGATTTTGAAGTCCAAGTGAAGTTCCTAGTTTTCAAAGTATGGACTTCTGTCCTTCTCGAGTCTCAAGTCTATCTCTGTTGGGTACAGCTCTATTTCAATCGTGTACTGGTCAACAGCTGTCCGCGTTGGCTACACACTTTCATGACGTTATCTATAGTGATCTAAGTCCTGTGAATTTTTTTTAACTGGCCCTTTTTTTTGGAATTGGTAACCTGAAGAATTAATTTTATTTTCCTTAGCACTCTTAATTATTATTTAATTCCTGAGTAATGAACTTCCTTTCCTAAATAGATTCAATTATATTCAAAAGAGCGAGAGTAACCTTGAGGATTTGTTGTAGAGTTATAATTGTAAGCCCTTGTTGGACTTAGAGTAGAATTGTGGATTTACATCAGAGTAATTCTTTCCAATGTTCTTGTTAATTTCGTCCTACCCTCGTCCCTTGTCGTAGCTGATTATAGCTGATCTCCTCCGAAACATTCTTCAAATTGTAAGGGTTACCATGTTGATTTTCGTTTTTTTTTTACATGCCCAATATACACAGGCTTTTTATCACTAGTTATCAACATTCCCTTCATCTCAATATGCGTCCTCACTTTTTGTATTTTCAATTCTCCTAGTAATTGATATTTTATCCAAGAATGATAGGGCAATTTTGGCCGTGTGCGCAGGGTCTTTATTCTGGGCAGTCTTTTTTATATTATAAACAATATTACTGGCTACTCCAATTAGCTCTTAGATCCCAGATAGAATGTGATCCGCACAAATTAAAGCTATACCCCTGATTATTGTGGTGTCCCACTGTTATGTTATTCTTAACTACATTAAATAAATTTTACTGACTAATGTTATGTCATTCCTAATTTATTTGGTCTAGTCCAGTCTTAGAACCGGTCTTATCAATCATTTGGACCAGTCTTTAAGACTATTGATCCTTCGGACTGTCAGCACTGGAACTGATTATATATAAAAAAGGTGTATGACCTCATTAGGGCCGAACTTTAATTGTTATAGGACTGAACTGGACAGAACCGTAGTCTTTAGCCATAAATAATGAACGACACACCACAATAGTATTAAACTCAGAATTTGGAATTGTAATGTGTGGAAATTTTAGTTTGCACCCTGTTACTATGTAATACATATAAAATCTACCTCTAAAAGCTAAGAAGCGAACAAATAAGGTCATGAACTCAATGACTATGTATTTTTTAAGTTACTGAGTAAATATTGCAAAAAAACGAAGGAAACTGTAATCAATCTATTTTTTGTCAATCTGTAATGCACCATACTTCGTCACTTGAGTAATTACAAGAGATATATTCACTATTTGTCTCATTTATCTTAGTTTTGTGTATACATATATTTGTAAATGGTTCATTATTCTATGGAGATAAATTATGTATATGGATCGAGCCTCTTGAAAGAGGTTTAATTGTTGTGGTAACAATAAATGCTATACAATTCCTTAGGGACATGTCATATGTACATAAGTTAACTTCTCCAAAAAAATAAGTTGTACTATATCACGTTGTAATCTTTTCTCAGCCTTTCCTTTTCCAAAGAGAGTAACGAAAAGAAGCAGAATCCCGGTTGGTAAATAGCCAATTATTCCCCGACTCTTGTAATATTATTCCTTTTTATACTAGATTAATCAAATTTAATCAATTAACATTGATCACATTGCTATGTTTATTGCATATCACAACTCATCTCCGAAAAGAAACAGGAGAAAAGGACCAAAGTCAGCTGGTAGTTAACCAATTCTTACCACTTTTTTTAAACTTTTCTTTACTTTAATAGTAAATAATTCGAATTCAAGTAATTAATGTTCATCATTGTCTTTATTACAAACTTTCCTCCAAAAATAAATGGAAAAGGGTTATATGCAATAAGGAGGGGGGACGGGTTCCAAAACTTTTGAGGATTAAAATTATCTTATTGCAACAAAAAAATATGATTTGTTTTTATTATAATTATTAGCCCTTTCACTTTAAAATACTGTGAGCAGAGTCCGAAGATATATAGTATAAGTGATTTTCATTACTAATCAAGCAAAGTATGTATGTTTCTCGGTCTGTTGACGAGGGTGTGTGCCTAAAGTTAAGCGCCTCATATTAAAAAGAAAAGGGAAGAACATATAAAAATTTTAAGTAATGGATCAGGAGGCTTAGCAGCGAGTAGGTGTAGCTAAAGCTCAGCGCGTCATATTAAAAAATAAAATAAAATAGGATTTTTTTCCTGCTGGTAAACTGAACAGTGTTTTTTTTCTCAAGCTGATATCATTATTGATTAACTTTTGAGGGGAGAACATCAATGGATTGAGTAACTACTTACTTCTGAGCGTGCTCATGATAAACGGAGAGCAACACTAAGGACTTGTTGGAGGAGTTATCTTCTATGTTAATAAAGCAAAGTTTGTCAGTTTGTCGACGCTTATTATCTCGGTGCTACAGAAAAAGAATAAAAATATATTTCAAAGAAATTTTGCTACATACATATATATGCTATATAACCCAAATATTTTGTGTTAAATGACTTCAAATAATTGCGTTATTTCAATAGATAATATTAATTTCACACATGAATTGTTTATGTAAATTATAAAAAAATGTTTGCAGAAAAAATATATAGTGTGTTTTCGTTAGACCATTAAAAAACATACACAAGATTTAGGACAGTTTCCTATTTGTAATTTTAAAATTGAAAAGAAACGATTGTACAACGTACAGTAGTGAATAAATAATAATAGTCAGCACACATATAAGGACTGTACTTCTTCTAGTGAGACCATGTCATTAGAAGGAATATATTTTATCTCAAAGTCCCGTTTATACCTCTCTTAGCCATATTTTAACGTTTAAAAAAATTAATTTCAGAGTGCTTGTTCCAAACGTGTTCTGTTAAATATTATCTTAAAGCTCTACAAATGTTATCGTCAAAACTGGTCTAACAGACCCCTGTTTTATACGTTTCACCACACTAAGCGGCCATATCCAGTTTTCAAATTTAGAAATGTTACAAAAACCGGTGACAAGAAACTTGGTTTAGGAGGTTACCTGCCCTAAGCGGTACTTTTTCAGTTACCCTAACTTGACCGCTAAATGAAAATTTGACTGTATACCTATATATACAATATATATATTATTTTATAACGATAACACCTAGGATGGACTCATTTTCTCCCCCAAAATCATAAAAGAAGACAAGGATCATAACTCAGTAACTACATAAGTTTTTTGTTCCTGACTTCTACTACAAAAAGACCATCCCTAGTAGTACATATATGTCTATTAGAAATGCACTGATAAGCAAATTGGTCAATTACCGTTTAATTGGTAGTTGTTAATCAGTTAGTAAATACTAATTACGTTTAAAACATGCCGATATATGGTATTGATAAGTTGTAAAATCACGCTGCCCTAGCTTTGCACAGTCATTCACATTGTTAGATTCTAGCTGTAGGAAGAAAAGGATACACACTGTCTTACTATTAAACAAAGCTAAAAACAATGAGACGAAACGAAGAATATTTAAGCAATGTCTACAATGTACTGGTCGAATCAATACATTTTTGTCTATTAGGGGCGAGAGTAAACATTTATTACTACCTACGAAACTTCCATGAATTTACTTTTTAACTGAATTAAGAAGGTGAATTCTGCTGCATAAGGAATAAAAAGTTGAATGCGTCATTAGAGAAAACGATAAAGCGACTTAATTTCTACAGGAGTTCCCAATTAAGATCTCATATTACAACTTTTATAAATTATGTTTTTTAATAAGGAAGAAATTTTATCTTAAGGTCCAATTAACCATATTACAACGTTGAAAAAGATTTAAATACGGAGTACTTGTTCCTAACTCTGCTTTTTTTTATATGATATCTTAAAGCTCGACAAATGACACTGAAGCAAAAATTGATCCTCTAGATCAACGAAGATTTCTTAGATTCTTAAGATTACCAACGTACATTAACAGTTGATCTATATTTCAGTAAATTATTCAAAACAAGCTGCCACATACATGTATTAAACTTCTATTAAATAATTTATCAACAAATTTTATGTTTTCTGTTAAAGTTAGATACAAATAGACCCGAAAATATCGGTGGACGTACTTTAAAAATTTTCTGGAAAAAATATAGTAAATATTGCTTCTGTTATACTTGGTAAGAGTAAATATTCTAGGAATAGACGTATTTTGAGCGGATTCATAAATTTTGTTCCTCTTAAAACAGTAAAAACAAAAAAAAAAAAAAAAACTGGATCATCATTGAAGTGTTATAGGACTTTCTTTCTCTGCAGGAAAACCATTTAGAGGACATTTTCCTTGTGTATGACAAAAAAAAAAAAGATTAAATGAAAAGGGACAAAGATTAGTGAATATAAACTCCTCATCAACACACAATTTAGTCATATCTATGCTTGATTGGCAGTCAAATAATAAAACAAATAATCGGCGGACAAGATAATGAATATGAAGAAACAATCATATTTTGAATCTGAACCTCATATGAAGTCTCCAGGTCTAAATTACACCGTAACATCCTCTTTGTATACATACACTGCAGAGTGCACAGCCATTCCACGTCCTTTCAAATATCACACACTAGGGATTGGCCCTAAATGGGGAGAAGTAAACAAATTCCATGAAGCAAAAAAAAAAAGAAAAAGGATGACAAATACATAACTGAATATGCAAAATTTGAGCTTAATATAACATAAGGGATGAGGCTAAACTTCATTGAATTCAGGCAATTTTAAAAGTTTCATTGATTTAGTTAAGACTAAGTATGTTTAAAGCTGATTAAGAATCAGGCAAATTGTTTTCGCACAATATTTAACCTCGTTTTTAATTTTCTTAGTACCGTCGGTGAAATAAATGTTTGTATTCGGTAATTAAGCATAGCTTTACCTCACAAATACAAAAAAAAAACATCACTTTGGTGAAAAAAAATGTAGTTCTATCATTCCGGTTCTAATAAAATTGGCCAGTCCTAGGACTGGTCCTTATGTGTCTTTTGTAGAAACTACAACAGCTAAAAATATGTAGTTACAACTAACTACGTCATTGAGTCCCTGTAGTTCAATTATAATTAATAACCTCTTTCAAGGAGACAAGATACCTGAAGGAGATCCGTAACTAGAACGTATTATTATACATTCTAGATATCTTTCATTATTTTCTTAGTTCTTAAATTCTTTAATCCTAGCTATGAGTAAAGAAAATAAAATGATAGCTAGGACTGTAGGACCGTTGAATGGTAATAAATGTTGGACTGATAAAAAAAAGAGTGGAAGTTGCGGGGGAAAAAGACTGATAGGACAAGGACTGATCCAACACTACATACATTGTATTTTGTGCTCAGCTGTCGAGTTGTGCACATTTCTTTTTTCTAATGTGTTCAGAACGTTGCTTGGTTAAATTAGAATGAGGTTTTGATAAGCTGTGAACACTTCCAACAATGACTGAATAATAATTCAACAGTGGGGTCAATTCTTTTTTGGAATTGGCTAACTACCAACAGATTTCGGGTCTGTTTGTCTGGTTGTGTGATACAATAAGGACCTATAATTACAATCATAAAAGTAAATAGAAAAATCGAATTACCATATGAATAAAGTAATATTAAATATATCTTATATTATTTGTTCAAATATACGGAAAATGCTCAAGGTACTTAAGAGGTCAGAGGTATCAATTATGCATAATAAGAATATGTAAAACTTGGTATTCAGAAGGTCCTCTTATCACAGTTTTTACAAAATATCAAGCTGACTAAAAACAATAAAACTAGAATTTCCAACTTTATGTACACGATAAACAAACTTGTAGTTCAGTAACATCCTCTAATACTGAAAAATATATATTATTTTCGTTGAGATATCATGTAAAATTCGTAGATAAAGGGGCACTAGGCTACAGTATACGCCGTTTGTAGCTTAGACGAATAGAAACCAGAGAAGTAATAGACGGAAATACTCCATTTGAGTGTGAGAAATGCTTGAACAGATGCAAGTATAAGACTCGTTTCTACCGGGAGCATGGGTATGCCAAGAGTTGCAGAGATAACAAGGTACGATATGATGGCTGTAAAAGAAAAGTCAGATAATTTAAAGTAAGCAGGTACTATTGAACGAATTATTATTAATAATTCAAAAAGGGCGTTACCTATTAAAGCCATAAGAAACATGAATATGCCTAAATTCCGAAAGTAATATAAATGTTTTTCGTTATAATGAGAATCCAAGGTGTCAAATCGGTAAAATACATGGAATTGGAAACAAATAACTGCCATGAGGCCTGCTAGCAGACTCCATGTTCCTGAAAGTAATAGAAAGAAATTGAAACATACATTATAAATATACAATGATTGTTCGTCAAATTATGACCTTATGTCTTTGTTTGTAGCAAGCAACAAACAAAGACAGATTATATAACTATTAGACATTACATTATAGTGTTATAAATTAGGAACGTTACGTAACATGCAACAAACACATTACAAAATAGCCTGTATAATGAATTAACTATGTGATTCCACTTCATGGATACATAAATACTTTAAAATTAATAGACGGAGTAGTAGTAGTAATGTTAATCCATTAGCTCCTTAAAATGACATTATTATTTACGTCCATCATTACTACCTGCATGAAAGTTGGAGTACACAATATAAAACACAAGACATCCAGCTATTCCTCCAATAAAGCCTATAGTGCTCATAACGAGATGAAACTTTAATTTGACACTTTCTGACATGCAACACATATTTTGATTTTTAATCTAGTCTTCCTTCTAATTATCAATAAGTGACACAAACAAACACTGTTACGCGACTGAGTGATTAATATTAACAACAGGAGTTACTACTGGCGAGCGAGTAAAAACGATGATTCTCGATTGAACAGAAAGGAAGGGAGAACAACCTTGAATGAAAGAGATGGTGTGTTGTAGTAGTACAAGAGTACCTCTACTCCTCCTTCGCAGTTCACATACACTACATAGCACTACTTGTGGCAAACAAATGTGAAATATTACGTACAGTACATTTAGATAATCCCCTTATGTTGTAATTTTATAATAAGTGTGAAACGACTTTTAATTGTAAGCATGACCTTTTTATACTTTAACTAATTAAAGGAGCATCATGGAATCTAAATGTTCTTGAATATAATTAAAAGAATATATATCATACTAACTCTTGCTAAGGTCTTAACAATGGGGATTGCTTAATTTTTTTGCAGATTCACGGCGCTAGTATCGCGGTAAACTCACTAGGATTTTTAGAGATATGGCTCAAAATAACATCTGAAAAATTCAATGCTGCTGTGGAGTATTTTGAATGTTTCGACATAAATTTCTCTTATTATTTAAAAATTGAGATCTTCAGGTTTCGACTGGATAGAGGATTCTCTAGTACATCAAACAGTTCCTCAACAATTATAAAATAATAATTTCGCAGTTGGGAAGAATCGACTAACTATCATCTGATTTTGAGCCTTCTTCTCTCTGTTTCTTTTCCGATGAAAGGTTGCGAGATACAATAAAGGTTTTGCATGTTCAAGTACGTATGAAAAACTACATCAATGGAGTAGGAGTTCTTTAATTAAGCTTAGAAACAGTTTGATAATGTGGGACGTGCTTCCTTATTGACAAACCCATTCGGTGGACAAGAATATAAAAATATCCGTAAAATTATGAGGAATCTAATTATATTTTGGCATTTGATTAAATTAACTAGGATCTAAAGATTTTAAATTAACTAGATGATAAATTTTTAATGTATGTCATCTTTTTATAATGTCGTTTAAGTGGGATCTCTAATTTGTAAATAAATTATACATGTGAAAGACTTGTTTATAAATAAAATATGACAAATTAGAGAATAAAATGTACAACCAAATTTATTTGTTGAGTTCAGGATCTCAAGTCTCACGCATGTCTACTCAATTTAACGCCACATATTATATTTATCACACGTTTTTATTCATATCAAAATAATAATTTTCTTCGTTGTTGAAACAAAGGAAACAAACAAAATTCAAACTAAAAACAGTTTAATACTCGATAATAATACTCATTTATGATCGTAAAAAGGGTTGTGGCTTAGTTTGTTGCCTATATGATTGAGTCAAGTGGATTTCAGTTGAAACAATGTTATTATAAATCAATATAGTCATAGTTTGTTTGAATGCGTCATAAATACCATGTATTGCGTGAGAGCGTGACATTTGGGTGGAATTGTGTGAGTCTCATTTTAATTACGCGATAATTTTGCCTTCTGTAATAAATTTTTTGATAATATTGTTTTTTTAAAGACGGGGCCAATCTTTTTTCTGGCTTCTCTATAAATTGTGCCAATATTTCGATTCTTTTAATAGAGTTTTATAGAGTAAAATATCCTTATATTTCTAAAATGGTGTTTTTTAAATTGGCCTTCCAATTTTGATTTAATTTTTTCAACTCTAATAATCTTGCGGGATCAACCTGGCCATCTGGATTTATTATAAGGGCTCGAATACAATCTGTTTTTTATTTAAGTTCTTGTTTAAAAAAAACCGTGATTACTAGAGTAGAATTACTCTAGTTTTTTTCCAGATTCGTTTTTGATAGTGTTGTGTCAGTCCTTATTTATGTGGTCTAGTTCAGTCTTAGGACCATTCCTATCAGTCCTTTGGATATATCCTTAAGAATATTGGTCATTTCGACTGTCAGTAACAGAACTGTAGAAAAAAAAGTTGAATGCCCATCAAATACCTTTATCAGTTTTAGGACTGATATGCAGAACTGAAACGGAAAGGATTGGAGTATTTAGTCATAAATAAGGTTGGACACAAAACTAGTTGTATTGATCCTTAAAATATGAAATAAAGTCAGTATTGTCCCACTTTCCATCTCATCTCTATTATCCCTGTTGCCTTTAAAAAAGTCCCAAATTGTAAAGTGTTCACCATAAGACATCATTGTTAGTAAATTATAGTAAAATATATCAGGTACTGTCAGAAATAATCTAGTAAAACGTTTATCATCTTTAAAGCTCGTGAATATTTCGTAATTATTCTTAATTTAATCCTAATTAAAGTCTAAATTACGCCTATTAAAACTACAGAAAATTAATAAGCGTAATTATTCTTAATTTAATCCTAATTAAAGTCTAAATTACGCTTATTAAAACTACAGAAAATTAATTGTTGATGGCGTCTTTTATCAAAGATTGTTCTACGTGACGGCTTATGCGTACGATTCGGATAGCGTCTTTAACGTTTAGTACAGGATGGGATCCACAAATTTTGAGACCAAGACATCCCTAATTTTGTATGTTTTCTCTACAATGAAATATTTATATACACTCGTATGTGTTTCACTTTATGTGTTGTTAAACCAAATTAACTAAGAGTTTTATTTTTTGGAGAGAGCCGAGGAGAAAATTCTGACAATAATGATTCATATAGTAAGTACACCGTTAGGCTATATAGAAATATTTTATCCCTCATTGACTGGGTAAGTTTGGTCATGTGAGAACTCAATAAAATTACTTTTACGTGCATTTTAACAGTTAGTGTCAGAAGAATACCGCCGCCAAAAAAAAAGGTATGGAAACAAATGGATTTTTCAAGAATATTTAATTTTACAATGATTAAATAAAGTTTTCTGTCCAATCAGAAAATAGATTATGGCGGAAAAACGTATTAGTGAGGAATGAGGGCTATGGTTTGTTATTAGGATTGTATGAAATATGCCCTTTTAGTATGTTTATTTCTGTTTCCAAGGGAAATACACTCAACAAAGAATGAACAGAAGGTTTTTTTTAATATATATATTTAAGATCTAATCAATTGCAAATGAAGTTGAAGCAATTGTGTGGGAAATATGCCAAATAAATTTTGTGAAATGCTTGCATTGTATTGCATCGACTGCTGGGCAAGACAGGCAGATTTTGACAAAACACGCAATCACTCATAGTCTATGACGTCACTATTCTAGAATTTTCAATTGATTGTATCGTACCGACTACTGGGCAGGAAAAACAGATTTTGACAAAACACAAAACCACTCAGATACTGTGACGTCAATGTTAAAAGGGTGGGGGAAGTCAAACATCAGTCGTACACGCGTTATGGTATAACCCTATATTTCTATTAACCTTGATAAATACTTATTTTCCGCCACTGAAAATTTGATGAAAAGCCATTTAATCTTGTCATTATTAACGGGTATCATGTATAGACCGTTCTTAAAATTAGATGGGTGCATAAAATATTTTATCTATGTTTGTCTGTATGAGCCCCGTCAACACAAAAGCAAGCTAGAATTATTTTTCTCAAAATTGATTGCATCTTACATCTTTGACGAATAATTATTATAAATTGTCTATAAATAAGTTAGTCTTATTATCCTATGGAAGGGCTGCAAATGAAATTTGAAGTAGAAAAAAATGATAGTCGCTATATAAGAAAATAATTTTTATTTATTGGAGCAAATAAAATGATGTATCTAATGATAACCTTATTATTACTTGTGGGAAAAAGAAAAATGAGAGCGAATGTGTGAAAAAGTTGAATTTCTACACTTAGTCCTTCCCTTCTTATGAAAGAGGCCCTGACTGGATCAAGCCTGATTTTTGGTGAAGATCAAACTTTATTATGAGAGCTATTCAGATAGGAGCTAGACATTATTAGTTAAAATTATACGTCTAGGATTTTCAATTTTCAGACCAAAACCCAATACACTAGCAAAAACATATTTATAGTTAGAGTTGTAAAATATTTTAACGAAATGTAACTGTGAGGATTTGTTGGGGGGGGGAGTTATCGGAATAAGTCATCTTTGGACTCAGAGTAGAATTGAGAATCGACATTGGATTCATTTTTGCTTAAATTCAAGTGAAATACATAGTGGATTTGTATTTATTTTCTTTTTATCCCAGCTGGTCAAAACTAATTTAATTAAACGTCATGAAAGCTAAGCTGTGTTCCTCCATCACATTGTTAAAATTATCCGGATTAACCATAGTACATCGTTACCTGTATTGTATAATGTAAACTTTCCTCCGAAAAGAAACCTAAAAAAGTCCCAATATCAGTTAGTAGTTTAGCAATTGTTTTGACTATCAAATGATTATTTAATAATTGATTACAGCTGCTTTAAAAAAATATATTTATGCAAGCAATCAACGTTCAGCAAGCTGATTATAAGAAAAGAAGCATACACATAGACAGCGGACAACAAAGTATACTGTATATTTTTGTGTTATTGAGAAAAAACATACATAATGAAAAACTGTAAATTATCTCGTTACTTGTACAAGCTGTTTGAGCGTTGTTTTTTTTATTTTTTAAATCAACTCTCCAGTATGTTATAGTTTTGAAAGAAGGAATATTTATGACGTGTTTCTGTTCTAGAAATGAAAGTCTTCAACATTTCTAATAGCAATAAGGCAGAAATAATATAAAAATAGTTTCATTATTTTTTAGTCATTTCACTAATAATATTAATTACATTTCACAAAGGCTGTCAGCGAGCTAAAGATTAATTCTTACATGAAGATGTTATAATAACAATGATTTAAGTATACCAGCAGGTCACATTTTGACAATTATATTTATAATCCCGGCGTGTCATTAATTGTTCTTGTATTTTCTTTTCATTTTTTTACAGGTAAGAAAACGTTATTATTGTAGTTGGAAATACTAAAACTTTCTTAGACAATATTCACCCAAGTTCCACCTTAAGAAACGGTCTGTTGTATTTATATAAACCTAGATTTTTTTTAGAATGGTACTTTATTCATTATAAAACTTTTTCTCATTCAAAAGTGAGAGGAGGAAAGGGCGGGGAGCAATAACAATAATGTAAAGTTTATTCCACTTGACTTACCAAACTAATTATTAGAAGAAAAAGCTAGGCTTTCTAAAAACATGCTCAACTTTAAATGCGGTTATGTTTCTTCCCTTTATACTCCGTTTCTTTTTATAGGGAATCGTATTTTTCAAATGGAAGACACAATCAAAAACAGTAGGGTTGAGAGCTTCTGGAAGTTTGAAAAGTCTTGAAATATTCTTAAAATAAAAATTTCAAGGGTTTTGTAGCCATTTATTTGTAAATATTTTGACTTGATATTTTTAGAAGTGAGATGCACTGTTTTAGTCAACTTAAATAACCTTAAGCGGAAAATAGAACCCAAAAGGTTGTCGTTTTAGTCCGCGCCAGTCAAATTAACATCATGAAAATGCTTTCAATCAGCAAACAGACGGTCTAGGGGTTCAGGCAATGGATTCCTCTATTGGGATTCCGTTTTTCCTGAATATATCAAGGATTTTAAATCTATTATTTTGCCTGTTAATAACAAGATCGACAGTGAAGGTTTTTTCATCATTGAAGAAAATGATCTTGTCTCCATGATGTTTCAGATCATTTGGAATACATTTACAGTGATTATTATTAGTTTTTTTTTTTTTTTTTTTACTTGACCATGTAAACGTCGTTTCTGAAGCCTTACCAGCAGCAATTTTTATGGCTCTTGAAACTGTAGACTGGACATTTACTTTTTTTTATCAACTCAGTAATTTTCATACTAGTATTGGCTTCAAAGGCCTCTCAGTTAGCTTCTGGAGTTAGTTTGGTAGATCAACTACTTTAAGGATTGTCTTTAATGTTATCTCCAACTTCAAATTAGTTTCCTAACCCTCTAGACCTTCTGGTTGCTGATTGTTAGCATTTTCATGATGTTGGTGGGACCAATTGATTCAATCAATTTCTCATCATTATATTGTGGCCTTCAATTTTGGATATTTGTCGATAGAAATTGAGAAAAATTCGTCGAATAATACAAATGTAATCCACACTTAATTTTGAGAAAAATCCTTATAGCTTACTTTTGTGTTGACTGGCCGCATAAATATATGTATATATATATATAGTCACAAAAACATGGGAAACAATAACAAATTTCTACTCTCTGCATCAACCCCCCCCTCCCCACTAAAAACAAAAACAATTCAATTTAAATTGTACAAAGGAAGAGAAAATCAATAAAAAATGAGTTCTCTTTTAAAACATAACCAGAATTTAAATCCTTGGCACGAATCCTTTAAAAAAGAAGAAACCTCCCATATATACATATATTTATCCAAAATCATATAAAATAATAAATATTAAACTTTGGCACTTCTCTTTTGACATTTTATTGACAATTGTAGTCAAAATCAGTAAAGTTTTCTGGAATTAATGGTCAAACATAATATAATGATCAACTAGATCGATATATGTTGTCTACAAATTTCGATTATATGTTGTAACTGGTATAGTAACAGATTGTACGTCTATTTACGTTTTATTTAATTAAAAAATCAGTCATTGTTATCTAATCTAATTTATATATTAAATGCAGATGTCTGTGTGTGGTATGTGTGTACGTCAAACACGGCCAAACCACACATTTTGCTGAAATTTTTCATGTAGATTCATAAGGCTTAAGGGAGGGGTCTAGTAACAATTTATTAGATCTTTCATGGCGGCCTGAATATAGTCTTTTTTTTTTAAATTCTAATTAATACAAGAAATATAACTTTGGCCATTGGAACTTTATACCATGCCACAGAATATTAATCATATTAATAATGTAACTATTTTGATGAAAAATCCTAATAATTAAATAAGTTCAACTGCCCTCAGTGATATTACTTATTATATAATAGTGCGTTTTCGCTGACGTCATAAATGGCATCATAGACCCTATCTTTCAGAATCAACGTTAATATTTTTACTAGACAAAATGGACAAATTTCCAATCAATTTTGATTGAAGTCCATCGAAAGGTTTTTAAGAATAAAAAAGACTTAACACCTGCATGGATTACTAATTGATGTCTATGATAAACAAAATAAGATAGAAATGTATAGAAAATACATAAAGATGACTAGATTTTCATAATTATTTTTCTAAGATTAATTATGATAGAGAAAAGTAGGATAATTAGATAAAGTGCTATATTTTTTACTTCATAATAGTTAAATTTTATCTAAAAATATGGATATAAGATAATATAACAATGATGGGTGCTGTCAAATTAACGAGGAAGGGCATTGATGGTCACCTCACCTCTTCTACATTCAATGTTGCCTTTAACTGACACAACCAATTCTTTTGGCTTCTTAGTCCTTGATCTCGACCTTGTGGAATCTTTTGGGGTGCCTCTCGTGGTCACCTGGTACAAAGTAGAGTGGTTTTATCACTATACATTAGAGATCTCTGATGGTGATTTTCCAAGTGGGGAAAGTTCCAGAATCGCAGCTCTGCGTTGCTCCATGTTTTGGTTATGCCGCTCTTATTTCTTGGTTGACTTTGCATATTTTTTGATGAAAGTTATTTAGCACAATTGTTTACAATAAGTTTATAGGGGTAAACATCGAAATATAACAAACAGGACAAAGGCGTGCCATATAAAAAAGTGTTGGATTTTAGACGGAGGGGCCTGTATTGGTCAATTATAGTGGAACAATATTAAGCCTGTAAAAATGTGCGTGATTACATAATGTTTTTGATAGTCCTCAACCTGTAAAATTGACTTGTAAATAAATATAAATAAACAATTGGGTTGATAAGTGTGAAAATCAGAGGGACGTGATTATTTAACAAAAAAAAAAAAAAGCTTGCTAATGAATCCCTTTGACCCTATTCGATCTACTAAGTAACTTTCTTTCCTTTTCTTTATTTTTAACATAGTTTTTCTTTCCTTCGTTTCCTTTATTTTTTAAATTTATGGATAAGATCTTTTTAGGCATTTCTCTGTATGTGTGTGTAGTATGGAAAAAATTAAACGCAAAAGGTAAAAAAATAGAACCAACCACAACAAACTGAAAACGTTTCAGAGTAAATAAAAACAACAACAAAAGCTTTAGCCCTCTACTTATGGCCCCAATTTGTGTTTTATTTTTGAGGTCAATAAGTGATATGCTTTAGGAAAAAGAAGTTATCTCATGATATGCAGGGTACGACCTCTATTTAAAAACCAAAAAGGTTTAAAAAAGGATTTTCTCCTAAGCTAATCAACGTATTTTAATAAATACCAATGCCAAAGGAAAGCTGAATAAAAATAGATCAATATAATAGCTATAACGTCAATAATGACATCGACTCAACCTCAAAAACGGAAGTAGGTCTTGACGGCAATATCTTTTTGGCAGATCTCTGAAATCTCCCGGATCCTAGACATAATCTTGGATCTTGTATTGCAGGAGGATCTGTCAGTATATTGTTCAACTGCATCCCACAAAAAGAAGTCCATGGGGTGTAGGGCCAGTCACTGGAAGCCAAACACTGGGTCCAACAAATTCCAAAAAAAAAAAAAAAAAAAAAATCTCACAACCAGGTCAACGTTTTCTTTGCAGTCTGGCATAGAGCTCCGAGCTGCATCATGACAGCGTAATACGCCATGGATACGACTTTTACCGTCAATATTTATCTATATATTGTACCGGTGTGACGAAAGTATTATTGCATGATTGAGTAAAAATATAGCTAAATATAATATTTAAACACATCACAAAATACTGCAAGTTTTGTGTCACCACTCTGTATATATACTAGCATGTTCCGCCCGTACCCTCTAACAGAGTCCTTGTACTAATCCTTCAATTATCATCTAAATTGAAAATCGGTACATGTCAGGTACGTTATCACCGAAGAGCCAGGGCAGCCTGGCCCGCAATAATTTTTTCAAGAGTTGTTGTTTATCAATGTTGATTCATCTCTATTGACTACAGTCAGGTCCTTCCTTCCACAGTAACAAAACCTTCATTACTTGCAATCTGAGAACTTACTGTGTATTGTAAATACATGTACTGGTACAAAAAGTTATAAATAATATTTTCAATTTGCTGCTGCGGTTGGATTGTTCATATTATTTGGGATCTAGGCAAGATAAATCACTGTCAAAGAGATATTGTATTTCCTTGTACCTAACAGAGTCACTCTTTCTTAACTTTTAATCAAATAAATGTAACACATTCATTACTAACGTATATTTATTCCATTTGGTCAGGACACACTTATATCAATTGCTTCCTTTTAGTGCATTACATTGACGAAGGGGAGGATGTTAAATAGAACTGAGACACATACACTTTGCATTCTGCCCCGAATTGAGTCTGTAGATATAGGGGTGACTAGAGACAATTAAAACATGCCTAAAGATCCACAATGTGCTGAAAGGAGATCTGTAAGGTTTGTTGAAAGGTCTTTGACAACTCAAAATCCAATGGATGCCCATGCGGAACGCTTCAAGAAGATAATAAAGGACATAAACCACAATGGTGATCGTTATTATCTTTTACACTGATGAGAAAACATTAACTGTCATCAGCAAAGAAAAATGACAAGGTTGTTTGCTTCGAAGATAACCCTAGAAGCGTTTTGGAAGTCTTCAAGACGAAACATCAGCCTCAGCGATGATACCTGCTAGAGCCTCAATAGGTGACAAAAATGTCACCGATTTGGTTTCCAACCTCGTTTGAAGGGAGTAATTGTAAAAGTCATTGAAACTAAGCTTGTAAATAATAATCTTCATAATCTTGGAATAAGAAAGTATTTTTAGACCTTACAAACTCATTCTGCCCTGATTTTGCACATGGTTATTTGTAGCACAATCCAAGAATTTTCGAACATCCAGTGTATGCCACGTACTTACTAAACATTACGGTGTGACTACAACAGGCTCTTTTCTACAACATCAAAAACTTTATTCATAAAATTTACATCAAGGTTGGAGGGTCGATGCCATGGGGTGTGTGTGTGGATTATAAAAATAGGAAAAATAATATTATCCACCAGTATGGTTTAAAAAAAAAGCCAAAATGAACGTGGTCACCCTGATAATTTCTATAATATTTGGGAGGAGAGCAGCTTAGCTGTCATGACGTATAATTAAATTAGCTGGAAGGAGGAATGAGATGAAGGATATAAATACACCCCTATATAACAATCATACAGGTAGGAATTACTACGATGTTGATCCTCAATTCTACTCTGAGTCCAACAAAGACTTACACTTATAACTCATAGAACAAATCCCCAGCGCTATTTTTCGTCTTTCGTGCACTTGTGATTACTTCTAGAAATCTGGTATAGTCAGCAGATATATCGTCTCTCAAAGTTACCATTTATTTTATTACACATACATTCAGGTAGCGACTATAAAAGCCGACATGCCCTCTTCATTAATATTTTACATTTGACTATTAGAGTCGGAAAATTTAGATAATTAATGCAAAAAATATCCATTTATATCTGAGTCAAAAATTTAAAAAAATTGAAAAAGCCTTTTGAAAAATAAATTAAACTTTTTAATTATGAAAAGCTCTAATCTCAAAAAAGAAAAAGGCTACTATTTAAATAAAAATAAAAATATTAAAAATATAATTAAGGTGATAAAAATCAATAATTGTGGTTCTTGACAAAAATTGAGTCAATATAATAAACCTATTCATATTTATAACTATGATAAGGTATTGATAATTTTAATAAGAATAAAACTTGTTAATATAAATTTGTCATGGAGTACAAATGTAATCCACACAGTCATTTTTTAGAAAAATCATTCTAGTTTACTTTTGTGTTGACCAACCACATATATATATGTACTAATTCATATTGAGTTTGGTACAAACGCCAAAAACTGATGTTGAATTACCAAATGAGCTAATGAAATATATAATATAATAAAAAATGATGCTGGGGATCAAGTCTAATGTTTCTACATATAATAAAATAAAAAATAGTTATAATGAAAAAATAAAAAGACCCCTTATCTCTCAATGTATTCTTCATATAACATTGCGTTTAATCCACATTTCATATTGTTTCATCCATTGCCCTTTCTTTTGGTAGGATAGGACATTTCTGGTGAGATATGTGTGTTTGTTGCTCTCGGTCGTCTTCTATGACTTTTTATGTCATGTACTTATTATTTCATTCTAATAGTCATCATTCGTCTTTCAAATCTCCCTCCTTCCCTCCACGTTCATCCATTAGGAACATGGCATTAATACGTAATCATTTTTCATTTTGAATGATATATATACCATATAATAAATAAGGTCTTACTTTTTTTAATAATATAAATTCTAGGGAAGACAGTTGCAAATGTCCCCTTTTTCTCGAACATTAAAAAGACCAGGGCCATAAAATTTATATTACAATTGTATAATATAATGCAAATTATTATTTTAAAAAAAAAACCATAATTTTTGTCATTTCATGAAAACTGCAATGAAGTTATGTTTTTGTCTTCGTTTGTTTGTATGTTTGCTTGTTAGTTAACAGGATGACCGCGAAAGTTACGATTCAATTTTAATCAAACTTGGTACAAAGATTATATATGATCACAGTAAGAGGTCATTTAATTTTGAAAGGCAACACAAAAAGTAGAAAATGCATAATCAATATTGTTGGATCGCCCCAGGACTGATTGCCTAATCAGTCATCCTCCTCCCCCCCCACCCCCCAGTCTTTTTTTTAAATATCGGTCCGGTCTTTTTAACCATTCCACGGTCCTAAGGTTCGATACGTCAGTACTTCAGTATAAGGTCCTAGCTATCTTTATAGCTATTCTTCACTCATAGAAACGAATCAAAACATAGAAAAGAATATATAATAGCTAGAACGTAAATAATAAGTTATGGCCACCCATTTGAACTATTGATTATTGAACCATCAATTGATAAAACTTTTTAACTACAAAACTCACTCAGTGGGGATAAATTCAAAATATTATAACGCTCAGTATAGAGGGGACAGTTGCAAAAAGTGTTTTAATTTTGCACGCATTGTTGATTGGTCTCTACTATTTTACTAGCGGTAGATGCCCAGAGTTATTAGGAGTCGACAAACAGACACTTTTCCATAATTATATACATAGAAGATAATTCCCCAACAAATTAATGGCTTTACTTTTTTTTTAAATGAGCCAATCACACATAGCTACTTACTCAATACTTAGACCTTCTGTCTTGAAGAATAATAATGACAGAGTGAGCTTTTTATTTTAATGATTTGATGAGGCAGGGAGTACTTTTGCATGTTCCTAACCTTTGCTCTATAAATATAGATAAGATTGCACTTTACATCAAGCATTTTTTTTACCCAGAACAGGCCATAAAGAGTTTTTTGATAATGAATTTCTGCAGGATATATCCAATTCTGTTTATTCATCTTTAATATAAATCATATTATATCTTAATTTACTATAGTATATTGAATTTTAATAGTTTATCATTATGAAAAGTCAAAAAAAATTAGAATCCTTTTAATTGGTCAGATGGAGTTGCAGTTGAAACATCTGAACATTTAAACATTTACTCCATCTGACTTAGGAATCTTCTTTAAAGTCCATATACATAATGTATATTTCCTTCTTTCTGAAAATCCGGAGCGCGACCCTACGCACAATGAGTTCAAGGGAATATTTTCTTACGATCGTATTGTCCTTTGAGCCACGTCGTTCTATTAAAATAATTAAACATATAAAGCTATAGAGAATTTAAAAAAAAATTAAATTCGAAGCCTGTTAAACAAGAAACCGTTATTTCACCATTATTTATTTATAAAAATATATGACTTTATTATTATAATTTCTAACAGAAATTCGGTATTGTTTAACTATTTCCCCAACACTAGTTACAGGAACTTTTGGAAAATTTGACTAAATTCATATTTTTAAGCAATAGTAGACATTATTATATATATTGTGTTACCATTGGGGAAGTCCAAGTCAAATCTGCTTGAAGTAACTACACCATAATGAATAAGTATTACAACTGTCTCCCCTAGAGTAAAATAATGTATGAGATTTTTCTAAATCGTTTTTTTATTTTTAATGCTCGCCTCTTCTCTTGTAACATGATATTATGAAATCATTATGTTTATCTCATGAGATTCAAACCTTAGGAAAAAAATCTTAATACGACAAAAAAAAAATATTCGTTAATTAAAACTTTATACTTTCATTTTTCTTTTTTCTAAAACAAAACTTTTTGGATTTTTCTTTCATTTTATACAAAATTTTGATTAGCTTTTTATTTTCATTATCATATAACATCAAAAAGGAAGTCGACAACAACCAAACAAAAATACTAATTTTAACCAACATTTTTCTTTTTAATGATGTATATAGGTAAAAAAAGGAATTTAAATTACGTATTTTTGACAAATGTTCATATATATGAACATTGTACATATCACGACGTTGCTAACAAAATTTACTTTTAACATTTGTCAACTGTTTATGTTTCAGCTTCTTTTCTCTTATTAATGTATCTTAGAGTTAATTTGATTATTTCAAATTTGCTCTTGTTGTTCAGCTGTGAATAATTTTGAACAATTATTGACTATGTAATTCTACAGTTGTATAAAACATTACATTAGCGCGTGTAATATTTTTTTAGTTTGTAGGGATCTCTAGTGCATTTTCTCATGAAAGACCAATTGTAAAAATTAAGGCTTGTTTGGGGGTTATAGGTGTAAGTCTTTGTTCGACTCAGAGTAGAATTAGGATTGACATCGAAGTAATAACTGCCTATATCAAAAAATTGTAGCAAAATTCGGAGTGGGATTTATGTTTATTTCTTTGCAGCTGATATAATAAAATGCCATGACATCTAATCTGTTTTTCTTCTAAACATTTTTTCAAATTGTCAGGATTACCACTGACAATGTAACTATTAATAAGTGAAGTGCAAATGACAACTGTAGGGAATAGTTACATAACTATCAATTGATTTGGGGAACTTTAGCTCCTTATGAGTTTTATAAATGTGGATTTGTTTAAATGAAATTATATCGTGTTAACCCTACGTTAGTGAATTGGTATTTTCTGTACATCAAGATTTATAAAAACTACTTCTAACTCCGTTTTTATTAGAATTCTATTGTGATAATTTTTAGCATGCTCCTAAAACTTTCAAACAACATAACTGCAACTTTGCTAATGTGGATTTTTGATTATAACAATATATTTTTTGACATTGAGTTTTCCTTATATTTGGCAATTTTGAATTAAAATTTTATGAACTTACATAATTTGTTCCTTTTTTTTTCTTCTTTTTCCCATTTTTTTTCAATATGAGACTGTACAATGTAAGCTATTATTTCTAGGGATGAGAAAATTGTCTAAATTGTAGTGAACATAACCCACTCCTGGGAATATCATAAAAAATAATAAAGTAATGTTGAGAAAAATCATTATAAACTATAATGTTCCTTCTTTACTGTTAAATAAGAAAGTTCAAAATGGGGAGGAATAATAAATAAGTGCATTCATATTTTATTCTAACCAACAGGGGTTTTGCTAACTTTCATAATTGGGGGGCTTAGTATCAAAAATTATCAACACCGTTAAATAATTAACTTATATAAATAGGTTTATTATATATATATATATATACTAGTATGGGGTGAATGGAAGGGAATATATTCCTTTTCATACTTATAAAAGTCAATTTCGGCTACTTGAAGTGTATTTGGTAGCGTCTCCACAGTAATTTTACAAGGAAATTGACACTTATTCATGGACGACTACAAATTTGAGATAGATCATTATAGCTTGCTTTAGTATTGACGGCTCAATATGTTCTATGTTGTTTTACACAATAAGTAAACAATTTTGTCTTAAATTGTTTTTTTGTTTGCTGATAACAAAATATTTTTGTAAGGGACAATCAATAAAAATTAATGCATATGCTTACATTATACAAATCCAAAGTTTTCTACTTTAAATGTAATAGACAGGTGAATAAAAAATTCAACAGTGAAAGCTGCCTATGTTTATATGAACAGCAAGAGTAAAAAAAGACAAAGATTTGAAAAACATCCAAACAGAAGTTCTCTCAAAAATACGAGTGGTTTCCAAAGTGGAGGTGACAGGGACACAGCGGAGGGTTTGCAAGGTGATTTCCAAACAAGACGAAAATAATTTAAATTGACATTAGTTTGAGGGGCATCAAAACTTGAATAGTGATGTATATTCATATTTTAAGACGTCTCTTCTGCATAAATTAAAAAAGTATTTCAAGAAGGTAATGCTCCATCAGTTAATTATCAGTCGTCCGACATTGAAGATGCACTTATCGAACTTTCATGAGACCAAACACTAAAAACAAATTTTGATTTCAAGACATTCCACGAATTCTACTTCGGATATCTATGATGAATAAATACCCTATGCTGGCTAAAGCAGCTTTAGCTTTACTTATACATATTGACTCAACTTAATGATGTGAGAAGAACTTTTCTGTGTAAAATTACATCAAAAATGAATAAAGATGGGGGCATAAGATGGATAATGATCTTCGAGTTGCTGTGTCCAACATTAAATATAAGATAGACAAGCTTTTCTCAATGCTACATCCTTGAAACTAAGTCCTTAATTAGTGTATAAACATGTTTTCACATCCATAGACTGTAATGTTACTTATTTGTAAGTTTCAATTTAGACTTTATTTACTCCAAACAAGAGAATAAATTTATATTGAATAATTCGTCTTTTTAAAACTTTGGAAGCCCTGCAAATTGGACTTAAAGTAACCAAAAATGATGGCCACCATAAAAGAATGATAAAGATTGCAGGGTTGAAATGGGCTTATAATGTCTCTTAAAACAAATAAAGTTTTTTTTTTTAAATATAGTAAAATTCTGGAGTATCTAAATACATTTCAAATTTGAAATCAAAGGCAATAATTGACTTCAAAATCTCCTTGAAATATTAGGCTATATTAATAATTGAAGGAAAAAAATTAAATTGAGATTTCCTCTTTTTCTTCACTTTTGTTCAAGATTGTTTTTATGTTGACGGACCTTATATATATATATAAACCCTGAATAATATAATGATTAACTTTAATCTATTTAAAATGGCAGTTAAAAAAAATATCGAGTTTTAAAAAATGTAAAAATTATAAATTAATGTTACACATTTTTCTAAAATATTTCTGATTCTTTTTTATAGGTAAGATAAAAACAAAATAGTTCGATTCGTGAAGAGTTCTGCCGACGCATATGCACTAATAGTAAATTTTAAAGATTGTTTTATGTTGCTGCACTCGATATGTAAATCATAATATTCAGTAATACTGATTTTTATAATTATGGTGTAGTAATTATAATTTGTTATAAAATTCGTCCGACAATTTTTGATTTTTTAACAAAAAATTACTCAAAATTATTGAGGAGTTTTGAAGAACAAATCAGTACTTCATATAAAACAAGAAATAAATTATGTAAAATTATAATCATGTTGTGTTGACTTTTTTTAAAACAGATTATAAGGTTTAGAGAAGAGAAAATTAAAAAATTGATTTTTGACCATTACATGTCAGTTGAGCGAACGATATTTCGCTCAACTGTCACGTGGTATATCAACTATAATTCAGAATTAATTTTAATTTTTACTGTCTCGGGAAAAGCCAGAACCCCTACTCTAGTGTCTATCAAATATTGGGCGGTATATATAAAGTAAAAACATCAATTGTGATTTTCTCTTTTTTTTTTTTTGATCAAGATTTTTGACGCAGAACATGAATACATTGTTATAAGTAGGGATCTGTTTAAAGACAGGGATTTTAATTCAAATACACGTTTTATACCATATTAATGCCTGACCGGATATAAAGACAATAACAAGCTCTAAAATATTTACATATACAAATGTAATTTCCAAAATTAGCCACTTATACAAAACAACGAGCCATGGAGAGGCATTTAATATTCTGCTCGCAATGGCTCTATACTTATGTACAATAAGTGAAATGCTTAATACTAGTAAAATTGTCTTTTAACCTGTCGTTAGTGAGCTGGGATATTGCAGAGATGTCTGAACACTTTAAATTTTAAAATTCAACAACATATAATTTATGAATTAACAATAAAATTTCAACAAAGTTAATACTATAAATAGATGTGTGTCTGAGCTCTCTTGACCATTGATGTACTCGCCCTTATTTGCGTGGTCGCTTCCAGGCAGCAGCAGAAGGCCTGGCACCCGCTACAGATGTAGTTCTCAGCGGCGTTTTAGTTCTGGCTGACACTGGCTTTGAGGCCCTCGGTGTTTGAATGACGGATACTGCAGACAATCCCCTCGACCTGTGCCGAAAAGTTCTAGTCAAGGGGCTTGATTTAAGGGCTGTGGAGGTGGCAAAAGGGTCAAAAAAGGATTCAAAAGAACTCAAACAGTAATAGTGGAGATGGGTTTCATTCATTGTTGATGTCAAAAGTGCCCTTTCCATCCTCATGGAGTTGAAGGGGTTGTCCTGGGTTGTTTTATTTGACTTATCCGGATTCAGTTTGACCTTTTTGAAGACCCCTTCTTCCTCTCCAACTTTTTGGACATGGGGACGGCGTAGACGGGGGTTCTAGAGACGCCCAACTGCTTGGAGTGCGTGAATGTAAATTCGTTGATCACGTTCTAGTGTTATTTTCTCGACTTGTGCATTATTAAAGACCTCAGGTTGGTTTTATTTTGTAACTAATAGTCTATACTTATATATGTCAAATTGTACTGTATGTGTCTAAGAAGTAGCAAAATGAATAAGGATGGTATTTTTCAACAAATTATTGTCACTTTGTGTTTACGAATTATTCTTTTAACCCTTTGGTTGTGTCAGAAATTGTACTTAAAGTATGCAAAACTGATCGTCACAATTAGGTGAAATTGATGGATAAAAAACCATATTGGACACAATAAAAACCTCTTAAATCAGAAAAAGGCTTTAAACTATAGTTAAAGTTCAAGAGTATTTACCCCACAAATTTTAATGATCCTATAATTTACTCAATTATGTCTATAAATGGTGAGCTATGTATATATGAAGTAAATAAATTAATTGAAATTTTATCCTTTTCAGGATTTGTGAACAAAAAAAAATTATGTTGACTTTTATCATAAGCCACTAAATGTACATTTATTAAAGAGGATCGTATTGTCCTATTGGCCTTTATAAGTTAATATTGTTTATTCATCGAGTTTCGACAGCAACTCCAATATGTTAATATAATATTCATTGGACGTACAACGAGTACATAAATACATATACTTCATAACGAGGCATGTGTCAGATCATATCATCCCCTCATAGTCATAATATGATCATTAGAGTCTGCATTGAAAATGAATTAATGTATGTACAATGTTTATTAGATACTTTTTGCTGTTTTCCCTTCATGAAAGGAGAGCTTCATGTGTGAAAGCTCCACTTTAGAGAAACTTTTTTTTTCTGTATGAGAAGAAGGTCCATGAAGAAGATTCATTATAAACAAAAGGCGATGTCTTTGTATGATTAAGTGTTTTAGAACTACAACTACTACTATCAACAACTTCCAACTCTCTCTCACATTCACTGTACAATCCACATATATAATACACGACAACTGTTGTTGTAAATAAACATGTTATTAGCTTCATCAATAAAGAAAAGAAGTAGAAAAGAGAGACAAAGAAACTGAGTCTTGGTTTTTTTTTGTGCGTCAAGATAAAAAAATCTTTGAACTAAAATCAAAACAAGGATCCCAATTTATTTCATAGACATGTATTTTTCAATTATAGTCTTATTATTCTTATTTGAGTTATGAGTTTCGATACTCAAGAATTTTATCTATATTTGTAAATTATTATTTGATTTAAGAGACTTATATTAGTCCCACACAATCAATCTAAAAAAATATTGTAACTCATATATCAATAAAGGGTGATCGTTCAATGTTTGGACTTCCGACGACAACACAGTTTCCGTACTTGAAACGGAATCTCAAACTTGCCCGACGATTTTCTATCTGATTAATTAGCCCCCACTCATGCTCAATGGAGGTCTTAAGGGGGTCAATTTTGCCGGGGTGAAATATACAAGTCTTTTTCATAATTGCACCCTAAAATTTATGATCGGGTAGATTGAGATTTGGGAATAACGAAGATTAAACCTCTTTGGTTCAGAATGTATCAAAGTTAATTTCTCTTGGAGGTCGAGCATGGAGCACTGTTCGTTTATCAAAACATACTCTCAGTTCAAATAGTATGTTCTATGATCCGGTGTAATGCAACTTCCTGGAGGACTCATTTGTAGAACTTAGAGTTCACTTATGACCCCATCAATCGTTTTGGCGATTTTATTAATCAAATATTTCCTATCATTACTTAACATTCGTATAGACAATACCTTCTCCGGGTATTTAATTTAGTTAAACAATCAAATTCATGTTATAAGTAAATAATATAATTTCAATTATAATTTATATCACTTACTATAGAATGAATAACAAGTTAATAGATGAATAATAGTATCCATAACTTGAATTGGAATGGAGAAAATACTATGACTCATCCTCATTAGTCTAGAGATGTAAAAAAACTGATATCTTAGTGGGCGTATGTGAACTATGCCTAAGAAAACGTTATAAAAACTATGGTAACTTTGAGTTACAACATATTTGCTAACTATGTCATTGCTAGAAGTAATACTAAGTAAGTACGTGAAAGACGAGAAGTCTGCAATTTAGCTTCTCTATTTGGACTACCTACAAGACCAAGAAGCCCATTACAGCCCCATACAGCCAACAAGAACCAAAACTTATATAGTAACAATATTGCTGACTTCTGGAAAGCCTCTATGTGGCCCTCCTCCAGCCCTGACTTCAACTCTCCGGACTTTGCAG
Source organism: Lepeophtheirus salmonis (assembly GCF_016086655.4). NCBI lineage: Eukaryota > Metazoa > Arthropoda > Copepoda > Siphonostomatoida > Caligidae > Lepeophtheirus > Lepeophtheirus salmonis. Next base: position 4,112,548 of record NC_052140.2, read on the forward strand.
TTTGGAGCGTCTTGGAGAAAAAGCCCTTTTGTACCTCTCCTTCAAATTTGTTCTCGCTCCGAGCTGCTATCATGAAAGTGTGGTACACAATGGACAAGAACTGTTTACCTGCGTGTGCAGGCTGTTATTGCATGTGAAGTAGAACATATTGAATATAAAATATAGTTGAATATTGTATTTAAACAATTCACAGATTGGTTTTGAGTTGTCTTTTCATGATTCCATACAAATCGTAGTGTACTTGGTGTAGTCATACTAGACCAAGTTTTGGGTCCCCATTCCATAGAAATCAAAAAATCTTACATTTACAACCATCTTACATAAATTATTCATTATTTTATGAGCTAAACAATCTTTATGTAAATCTTATGTTTGTTTGCGTATCAGTGTGAATCTTTTTTAAATGACTTTTTTATAAACAAAAAATTTCATTGTTCAATAATTGTTCTCTTTCTCTTCCTCTCTCTGCCTTTGTGTCTGTAAAAAAAGGGGAAGCAAAAAAAAAAAAAAAAAAAAAAAAAGGGGGGAACATTAGAGTCACACGCACAATACATACAATAATTGCTGAAACTTTTGTCCTTTCAACTCTGAGTTTGAATTATTAATGATTTGTTTCCTTTTTTTTTCTTTTTTGAAATTATTAATTCTTTTTTTTTTCAATACCACTCATACAAAAATAAATATATACTTATATTAGGACGGTCTGTTTTTCAACTTTTTCGAAATTCGATTAGACTGGTACAAAAACGTTGTTGGCATTTGGCAACCAAATAATCTATCCAAAATTGCATTGTTCTACCTTGATGTCAACGGTGGTTTGATCATCTCAAAATATACCTAAGTTTGTAAAAAATGCAAAAATTAGTTATTAGGTCTTTAAAGAATACAGCAATCCCAAAATCTATATTTTGGATTTAATAATTTTATAGATGCTTTGCTAATCTATAAAAAATATTTGTAGATTTTTTATTTGAAGCCCCCTATGGAACTAAAAACAAGCTTAATTTGATGATCCGGGCATTATTTATATATACATTTAGAAAAGGAATTATCAAAATATCTTTTCCAAAGTTTCTTATGTTGTTCTCTCTTTTTGCTCCCTAAGATAACTTTAGGATAAAACTGTAAAAAAATTTAATAGAGTAGCAAAATCTCAATCAAAACTATTTTTATTCACATAAAGTATAATTAAGCTTAACCTAAATCACTGATTTGTAACTTTTTTCAAACTTACAACAATATGAGCAGCAACCTATAGATGACATTGCATGTTAATTACATTTAGTATAGGTTTGACGGCATTATAACTTTTCTACATAATTTGTACTCGAAATTAATTAAAAGTTAAAAAACAAACTGCCCTAAAATACATTTAATAATAAAAACTGAAATGGCCAGTGGTTATTTTTATGGACTTAATAGCATTTGAATATTAATAACCATTTATTCTTACAGAGGAGTCCCTTGGCATTGGAAGGAAATTGATCTGTATTAATGATATGGAATGTTAGCTGATAGATTGAGTTGATTATTTACATATATGATAAATATTTATTTAGGTATAAATATGTAAATGTTCTCTGACATGATATATGGGGCTACTAGTTTTTTATTTAAATGTTATTACGCAGGTCCTTACTCATTGATAGTTTTGAACTATTCAAACTGAAGAGCTTAAATAACTATCTACAAAATGCCAAAAAGTTAAGTTGTAGTATACAATTGAGTCATTAAATTCAAATCACGAGTATTTGTATTTCAAGTACTCCAAGTCGTGATTAATAATAATAATAAAATATAAAAATTCATATATATATATATATATATTAGGCCATAGATGGCTTTAGTAATGTTCTAAGAAGAATGGCTGCAAAATTATTGCTCTGCATAATATTGTCATACGCGCAAAATTGTCCACAATTATACTTTGTGTGATCCATCGACCGATTTTTCCAATTTAAGGATCCCTAGATTATTTTCCCATCTGAAAAAATCCGTGGAACATAAATGACAGTCGTAACATCTACCAGTTTAAAAAAAAATCTTGCTATACTAAGACGTGCCAAACAGTAGTGGTGGTTTTTAATTTTAATTATTCTTGCTTTCTTGAAGAAATCACATCTACATAAGTATGAAGCGTAACCATGACCTTACGAATGACTAAGAGTAATACCGATGAGCTGTTCAGGAGTTTTTAATATAATTCCCAGTTGAACTTGGATTAAAATAGAAGATTGACAACGGAGTCATTCTTGCCTATCTTTTTGTTTGATACAGAGTGAGATTTGTGTTGATTTCCTTCCTCTATAAGCTGCTTGCAACTAATCTAATGAAGCGTTATAACAGCTAAGCTGCTCCCCTCTAAAAATTCTTCAAATCTTCATACTCATTTTATTTTACCTGCCCAAAAAGGCATACGTTTTAGAAGTTATAAGATGTTGAACATGTTAGCCTTATTTGTGAAAAAATTCGCTACAACAAATACTGATTTTTACTCTATTTTGCATTACCAATCTTTAATAAAACTTATTTAATCTTGTTCAAACAGATATTTTATCCCTTTGTGTGTATCTAGTGATATAATATCACCCCACTATCAAATTACAAAAAGCCATCAAACCGATATTCTGTCTCTTTTTCGTCTTTAAAAGAATATTGTAGTATGATATTGGAAAAATAGTTTTAGATTTACTCCTTCCACCATATACACATATTATATTCCTTTGTATGTAAAGGTAGGGTGTCATTTATAAAAAAAAATGAAGCAAGGTCTTTTGTAGACCTAATAAATCAACCTTTTTCCTCTTACCTCATTAAATTCATTGAGGTATGTGCAAGATACCTAGAGACAAAGTATATCGGAGACTCTTTTTTTCATTAACAAAGGATTCAAAAGTAGGAAAATTAAGTGACATCATAAGACTAAATCAGGGTTAAATTTGCTTTATTACTTTTCTCTTTATAGTTGATTAAGTAGGAAAGAAACTGCAAATCATTCATAATTTAACTAGAATATATATACACTATTAGTAATGAAAATCGTTGGTACTTCGGCATGTTAAAAAAATAGAAAATCAACATGGTAACTCTGACAACCTGAATAATGTTTTGAAGTAGAGCAATTGAGCTGTCAAAGTGTTTCATTAGATCAGCTATAATTAGGTGTCTGGAGGAGGAGAAGGAAATAAGCAAGGACATTGGCAAGAATTACTCCTATGTCGATCCATAATTCTACTCTGAGTCCTCCAACAAGGATGTACAACTATAACACCCCAACAAATCCTCAAGGTACTCTCCGGAGTTTTGGCTATATGAAGGATCCTTATTTAATTTACATTATGACATCAATTTGAGGTATGTACCTCAATATTGTTGATTATGTATTTTTAATGTTTTGTGCTACTTTCACCTTGCCCTTTGACCTTCATCCCTCAAAATTTAACGTCCTTCTACTTTGACTATATATAACCTTTGTACCAACTTAGACAAAAATCTAATTTGTAAGTTTTGCCTTAACCTTGGTGATCAACTGACAAAGAAACAAACATAGGTAAAAATATAAGCTCCGTTCATTTTTTTTGGTATATCTACCAATAAATGGGATAAAGTTTAGCTGTCAGTATAATGATCTACATACATTATCTTAAACTAACCGAAAATAAGAGAAAATGCTCTCCTCCGTTCAAAGTTTCATTGTTACTCCATTTTGAAGCAGTATTAAGATAAGAAAACGAATAAATAAAAACAATAAAAGTAAGAACAGCACATTGGTGTATCAAGGGACTACATATTTACAGGAAAGGGGAAATATATGTTTTCCAAGTTAAGAGAAGTCCCCTAAAGACATGTTGTCTCATATATATTAAAGATAATAAGATACTTAATTCAATTTAATTAATTATGAAATAGGTGCATGTTCATATCTTTATACGTCGAATGACACCTTTAAAAGAACTGAAAAACAGCAAAAAAAAAAAAAAAAACAATGTTTGATTGAGCCTTTTTTCTTTTTAAATTAAAATATTTGTTATAGATTAACTAATTAACTATCACTCTTATGATTTAACTTTACATTTATAAAAACCGTATATGTAAAACCAACACTGGACGGTCGTTAAAATTAGCCACCAATAGGTCTAGTAAAAAAAAATAACTAGGCCAGAGTACCACAAATATTGGATCATTTTGAGAGGTACTTATGTTTTAAAATATGCTAAATTTTGGGAGTACTAAAAAAAACTAATATATTTTCTCCGAAACAAAATTAATAATTAATAAAGAGTACAACTAAAAATCTGGAACTGACATTTACTAAATGTTCCATCCTTTTAAAAGTTTATTTTGTTATAAAAAAACATTTTCAACTACACTTAAAGTGATTTATTTGGAAGTTTGTCTTCTAAAAATATATTTTACTTAAAAACCACACATAATTTTTATTTTGATGTCTATTTGACGTTGACACAAGGTAATATTTATGATTTGAATCCAAAATCGCTTGTGCATATACGGTATTTAACCTACTCAAGCTGAGGTTCTACAATGTTTTCATATTTCAGCACCTCCTTTTATTGAATTAATACTTTTTTAAACAAAAATTTGATCTATAAGTCTCAAATTTTGTACACATATTCCTTGACTACTCTAATATAAAATAAGATAAAAAAGTATGCCCTAAAGAAATGTATAAGAATAAAAAGTACGCTCTCAGGAATACTGAGGTGTTTAAACACCCCATTGGCAATGGCCAATGTGTTAAGGTACGCTATTAGCTAGCCAAATAAGTTAGACTTTGTACAAGCCCTACTATTTTTTTTCGAGGCAGGGCCTAGCACGGCTGACGAGCCCTGAGTATAAGAAGTTATCTGTGGAGATCCCTGGATTATCGGGGTTTTCTTTTACACCAAGTGTATATATCGAGGACATATTTTTTCCCTGGGAAATATTGGATTTAATAATTTCATATTAAACGTTTCACTTATTTGCTTTTCAAAAATTAGCTAGTTTATCACTTACTATTTTTTTTTTTTCAATGAGGATTGAGAATATATTATCGGTAGACCTATCTTAAATTAATTTATTTTTTCCTAAAAAAGACATCCTTAAATTATATTCTATTTTTTATTGACTAACAAGTTATAGTATACACTTTCCCACCCATCACTAAAATCTAATGTATCTCCATAACTTTTCGAATCCAAATGTGATGAACCTTCGAACAAACACAAATGTTGTCAACTCCTCAGTAAATCAATTGTAAACTTTATTAGGACACATTATATTTTTTATATTAGCAATGCGTGTTTATCTTCTTCTTTTCCCCCCTCTCTTGAAAGAGCTTTCTAATTAAGAAACCTTATTTCAGTCTTACTAAATGTAAAAAATTCAACAAAGGATACCTTTCATTTAAGATAAATAGTACATTTTTTTGTTGATTTTTTTCTTCATTTTTAAATAAAGAAGTAAAGACCAAAAATAAAACGATTTATATTTTGGGACCTGACACAATGGGGACTATACTAATTCTTGGCAAAGCCACAACTAACAATAAATAAAAGTTATATATATATATAGATAGATCTAAATAGTTCTTTCGATGATGATAACTCTATCATGTAAATTATTTATTTAGGTATAAAGGACAGCTCACAATGGACAAAGGAAATAAGTATAATCCATGCCAAGGACTTTAAAAAAATAAATCAAACACAGAGACAAAATTGTGTTCCCGTTAGTGAGCTGTCAGAGTGATATTTCTATACGTGTGATTGTTCGTATTTCTGTAAAGAAAATATATATACAAATAAAAAATGGAACATTTTTTTACAATTCAGTACCTTCAAAAACACAATTTAAACGTACATATTTAAAGCCTGAGTGAACATACATAACAAATATTTTAAGAAAATGGATTAAGAAATTCTGACAGGAAAAGAAAATTTATCCTTCGAATGGAAGAGTTGTTCATTTAATAATGTAAATTGTATATGTTTTCCCGCACGTCATACTTTTTCTATCCATCTCGAAATTAGAGACAGCGAGAGCAGTTAGTTGAAATTCAATTATAGCACCCTTATAATCTTAAGGAAATAACTTCACAAAGCGAAAAATATATTAATGTTTAGGAGGAGAGGAATATGGATTGAATGGATCCCAACTGCTGAAATAAATTTCTACGTAGGGTTAGACAATCATTGGAGTTTGTACGGTATATTTCTATTGATGTATGTTTATATATGTTCTGTTTCAGGAGTTAATGGATTTAATCCTTTCTATGATACCTATGGCGTTCATTCTGTAATTATACTGTAATGGTTCTTGGTAGATAAAAGAAAAAGCCATAGTGCTATACTGAATGAGATGTGATCTCCTCCAGTCTCATCCCTCATGCAACGAATTGACCCTTAATACTCACAACATCCTCTATCTACATAATGAGGCCTTCTATTTACTTTCATGATCCTCCAAAGTGTTAATTATCTTAACATATCAATTAAACCTAGATCCTTCTCATCCTACTTAATTATATTCTTCGCTTTGCCTAATCTTTAAAAGGTTGTGATATTTGAATTTTAATTATCCACTGTGGAAGTTTCAAATCTTGAGATAGAAACATAAAGTATGACGTGTGGGTAAACTTATTCAATGTACTCATTGATAAAAATATGAAAAGCATTTTCTAGAATGTTATTTTGATATGACAAATAACGTTAGCCTCCAATGATATTTCTTTACTTAAAAAACATTCATAAATAAGTTAAATACGAATTAATTCATAAAAAGAACTGAGTTTAAGTTAGTTATTAAATATGAATTTATGTTACAGCAATGTTTTGTCGATTCCGATTAAAAAACTTGGTCTCCATTTGAGCTTTTTGTTATATAAATATATATATATGTACAAGAATATATATATATTGTATAGTATTAATAATGCTATGTTTTTTTTGTTTTTGAAAATTTAATTAAAGTAATTTTTCATGCAAAAAGAAGTGGTTTTAAAACTTGCTATATGTACATGCATATATAAACATTTAATTAATTAATTTTACTATATATATATATATTTTTTTTTTTTTTTTTTGGGGGGGGAGGGTTTAATGAATAATTAATATTTTGTTGTTATTATTCAACGTTTGATTCAATATCTACCAGATACTCAACCTTTGATTCAACTTCTAACACATCTATTGAGCTATATTTATACAAATCCGTCTTCCCAACTATGGAATTATTATTTAATAATTGTTGGAAAGTGTTCAGAGGTTAACAAGGGAAGCTCTCCCACGGTTGTAACAGGGATATGGTGCAATCAGCTGAAACATGAATATCTAACAACAAAATAAAGTTATATTTTATAAATATAAGTAATAAATGCATATGAAGGAATAGCAAAATCACTAGCCTGACGTACCTGACCTATGTACTTTTTTACCGTAGCTACATAAGTTTTACACTACCTACCCAAAGGGCTGCCTAAAAATATACCCGACATGTTGTATAGCGGAGAACAGATGAGAAGACAGTTTTGGACCTGTTTACTCTTCCCGTCTTAAGACAAAAGCTGTCTACTTTTGGCATGAAGAAGTGTCAAACATGTCAAACTTGTTGATACTTTACTAAATGGAGAAAACAAAATGAAGAAGAATGGATCGATTTAAAATTGTTGTTTTTATTATGCCGTGGTAGCAAGCTAGACTCCTTGTACAAAAATATCTTCACTGACACTCCTGAAAATCTGTTGATAGTGAAGTAAATGTGACACTACGTTCATCAACAGCCATTTGTGAGAGTGAATTTTCCTACATGTACCGTCATAAAGAAGTATATCATACGAATGTACATGCTGAAGCACTTAATGACCTTATGCACATCTCCGTAAATGAAGAATCAGTGAAATCTTTTTGTCCTAAGATACCAATAAATTTTCAAATGTTTAACACAAAGGGTATAAGAGATGCTGTACACAAAACACTTAGTAGAGAAAATGAGACTGTCACACAAGAGGAAATGTCTGAAACTACTCCTTCATGAAGAACTGACATTTTCTAATTTGCCAGAATATTTCATTTTCTTGATTGTATTTATTAAAGTTACAGAAGGGTTGATTAGGTTAAAACTATGGTCACTTGCATTAAAACATTTTCGAAATCTGGGTCATTTCATTTTATATCTACTTACAAAAATCTATAAAATAAATGTAAATGTTATTAGGTTTCATTATTTTCATGATGAGAAAGGGCAAGTCGAAAAGCGGGTAATTAGACACACTTCAATTTTCTGGCAACTTTCTACAAGTTGCGTTTTCACACTTTCGAGTAATAACCACAAACTAGTCTTATGTGACGCCGCATGCTGAATTATAGCTACAAACGCTCGTTGCCACTTTCTCATTTCTTATACCAAGTAGTGGCACTCAAAAATTAGATATAAGTAAACATCCAGACAGACATACCCTGCTTAATTAATATAGACTAATATAATATATATTATTAATTACTTTAAGAAAAAACAGCATTTGATATATATGTATTATTAGTTACAATGAATAGTTATTTATAAAGATCTAAATTATCACTAATTGTACAATGAATGGTATAAAAGGACAGATATACAAAAAAAATAAAAAATAATCAGGAACAAAGCTAAGATATAATATTTTTTTAGAGTTTGCTTTAAAAACTATTCAAAGAAAACAAAAAAAACCATACCTATATATAATATTTTTTTTTTTTTTTTGCTGAATAAGATGGTCTATTTTTTATATCCTATTTCAATATTTATTGGGAAAAAAGTATATATGAATACGTGTAGCTACTACATATATTATTATTTTATACAAAATGTATTTTCTTTGGGAGCCAGAAGATTTTGATAGATATTTGAGCAAAAATTGCTCTAATAACTTTTTTTTCAAAATTTTTCTTTTGCAAATACTCTGAAAAATCAATTTCAAATTTGCATTAATTTATTGCAGAGCTTGCGAGATTTTAGTATAATTCTTCAAATCATTGGCTCTTGAATGATATACCAACCTTTATTGGCCTAACTGTTTGCTTAATGTTTGATTTGTCAATCTATGAATTTGATTTGTTGATACAATTAAGCAAGAACAAGATGTGATTAATTACATAAACAAAACGATATAGATCAAAACTGTTTGTACTTGTATCCTAATATATTTCACCTAATTAGCCTCCCGCAAACATTTATTGTTCCTATATTGAGGTAAATGCAAGTAAAGACATCTTTAGTGTTTGTTTTTTTAGGTTGTGAGGCATTTTTTTGTTATTTGTTTTAATTTCAAATCATAGACACCAAATACCCGGCTTAACATCTCTCAAGTTTCAAAGTACCTATATTTTTTAATGTAAATAATGAGTATTTTTAGAAACAATGATATTACAAAATAATCACACAACCTCTCTCATAAATTAATGCACATTCTAAATCAATATTGAAGAGCTTTTGCAAATGATTTTTCGAAACAAAAATTATTTTAACAATTATTGCTAAAATGTTTACCCAAAATCTCATGGCTCAAAAAAAAAACATATAAAAAAAATGGATCGCCCTAATATATATATGGTATGTTATTCGACCCCCCTTCTACTTAAATATTTTATCCTTCAAAGAAATATATATTTAAAGATGTGTGAACCTTACAAATTTAATTTAAAAATGAAACCATAAAATATCATGTGATTCATGTAATAAAATAAAGTTTTAATACTATGTACTCAAGAAACCAGTATATTGACCATATAAATTTATGACTTCTACAAAAAAAAAAGAAAAAAAAAGGCTTCTTCAAGAGTATAAATTATACTGTAATATATACTTATAAAGAAAATAATTTTTACATGATTTTTCTGATCGAAAATTTTGTTTTTATGGATTTTTTTTTTTATTTACAGACAAAAATTGATATATTTTATTACATTTTATGTAATAATTTGCTAAAAATCACGAACCAAAATAAAAATAATATTGTTCTATACAATTGTTTGGATAAAAAGAATAAACACTCCGCTTTTTGTATATGACACATGTGGTTCGTCACCATCAAAACAATCTTTAACAAAAAGTAGAAAAAAAATAAATATATAAATGCTATAAAATGATGAACGACGACACTCTTCTTTAGACCTTTATAACTTATTTGTAATACATAGAAATGATAAATATCAAAGCTTATATAGTAGAAAATATTCAATGTATAATTTAAAAAAATGATCTATTTAAATTTGCATATCCAAGGATATTTGTTCCGTTTTAAATTTTTTAGATCGCTTTATTGTTTCGATACTGTTACCTCATTTGCTAGGAAGGAGTCAGTCCACTCTACTCCCTTATGAGGCTTGGCAGTTTTCCTCGGATGAATTATTCTCCCGTCGTCCCTCGTGGAATACTGAATCCAAATTCGAACATCTCTTGAGATGAATTATCAAGTTAGAAGTATCTTCCTTCGAATGCCTCGATTTTTCTTTTACTAGTTCTGACGTCATGATATTGGCATTAAAATTGGAAAAAAATATGATGATAATTTTGTCTATTTGCAAGTACACCCACATAAAAAATGGAGTCACTACAAAATAGAATAGAAATCTTTGGAGATGCAAATTTTTTAAATATATCTTTTTTTAAATCATACAATGGATATTTTTCTATAATATAAGCTATGATATACCTGATCAATATGTATTATGAATAAGTTATAAGGGTCTAAAAACTCGCTTTTTTATCATTTTCCACCCTAAAAACGTAAATCTATCGAGTTCAGAACAAGATACAGAATCAATGAAAACACTATATAATCATTGAAAACACTTTTACATAGATTTTATTAATTTTAATTTTAATTTGGGGATTGTTTTAAGGGTAAAAAATGACTTTGAACGATAATAATATTACTAAAATCCCGGATATTTCAGAATTCAGATGATTGAAGGAAAAACTGAGATCAGTTTTGGACTCTGCGCTCATAGATAAATTCGATTATTGTCTTTAATTTATTTGTACAATATTCCCCCCCCCCTTAATGGTTCCCCTGTGCTATTTATTGAAGATAAAAAATGTAATCCAAACTCCATTTTCAGAACAATAACTCTATTTATACAGGGCGGACAAGGCAAATCTGAAATAACTTGAAGGGCTGATTATGAAACTTTTATTGGTTACTTGATAAAAAATTTAATAATTGCGACAAGCTAAATGTGTTAGCTATCGAATTTAATAACAAGGTTTTTTGAGTATTACATCGTTCAAGCATGAAAAAGTCAATAGAATTTACATCGTCGAACCTTGCCGCACTGAACACTCTGCTCAGGAGATAATTTCCTTCTTCAAATATCTAAAACCAACAGTTTATGACGTGATTAAGCCCTTCGATGAGAAGGGAAAGACTGAGAGAGCAGCTCATTCAACAGGATCTCATAAAATCTGGACTAAAAGGTTCATAGCTGGGGCTTGAAACGATCAATTGACACACAGATACACCATTTGCTAAGCTGGCCAAGGAACGTAACGTGAGCAAATGGACCATCAAAAATACCATCAGGATTGACCTGGGTTACTTGTCCAGGGCTAGCGTCTCAAAGCATCTGCTAACAGAGCAGAATCAGGCAGACAGAATCAGCAAAGGTTTGCGTTTTTTTCCAGACGAGAAAATCTTCCCCATTGACGCCAACCATATCTGTAGAATGAATTTGTTTGGACCCTGATGAGGTCTAACCAGTCATAAAACAAAGAATACGGCTTCGGTTATGTTCCTGGCGGTCAACAGCATGGAAGGACAAGTTATGCCAACCCCATTTCTTCTAAAAGGGTCAGAAGGTGACCAAGGAGGTCAACAAGGACGTTCTCAAGGACGTGGTCATCCCATGAGAAAATGAGGTAACTGATCGGAAACCATATACATCCTGGTAAGACTCAGCACCTGCTCATACGGCCAAGATTATCAAAGAGTTATTAGGACAAAATGTGCCGGATTTTTCGCCTATATTCTATTTGCCAGCCGGACCTCAATCCATGTGATTTTTACTTGTTGGCTAAGGTGGAAAGGATCGCCTGCAAGAATAATCATGCCTCAATTGCGGCCTTAAAAGCCTCCATCGTCAATACAATGAAGGACCTGGATCTGCACGAGGTAGCAAGGACATGTCATATAGAGATCGTCATCGAGAACGGAATCTTGCATTATAAATAATCATTTTATATTTAATGTGGCTTATAATGAAAAAAAATAATCTTTCTATTTTTCATACAAATTTCATAATTAGCCGTTAAAGTTATTCCGGATTTACCTTGTCCACCCTGTATATTATCTGGTTGACCAATATATAGATTCTAAATAAATAATTTTTCGACTTAAAAATAAATGAAATGTATTTTATTTCTTTTTTAGCATGAAAAAGTGTAAAGAAAACCTTTTTCCACTTTAAAAAAATATTATCGTAAAAAATGAAATTATCTTAAAGCTTTTCATTATATTTTCTAATTAATTATTTTATTTTGTGTAACAAAGGTGAAATTTAGGTATTTTTTTAAATTAATCTAATTAATAAAAATGGTTTATAATTGAAGAAACTGCAACTTTTTTTTTTAACAAAAAAATGTCATATTTTGCTCAGGATGGAGATTTCTTTTATTTTTTCAGTCGATGTCGCCAATAAGAATATATTGAAGTTTAAAAATATACTTTTTTTTTATCACAATACTTGTTACTATTATTCTTATACAATTAATATCCATTATTTAATTATGACATAAATTAGAGCATAAATCTGATTTGTCAATCCATTAACTATATTTGTTAACCCATGGACTTGATTTGTTAATTCCATTAAGCAAGAACAAGATGTGATTGATTAAATCAATCCTTAGTCAACAAATGCTATGGACAGAAATAGCTTGTCATTTTATGTGTATATATTTCAACCAATGACACTCCAACAAACATTTCCTTAGGCTATATGCAACTAAAGACATCTTTCATCTCCATTCATTTTTATGTGTGTGTGTTTGAAGCCTGAATATACCCGGTCAAAAACATTCAAACGGAAACTTGGACAACTCTAATGAAGTTTTCCTTTTGCTAAATATAAGTTTGTTAAGAGAGGAAAATGTCAAGTTTAGCTTTCGTGGCACCTCGTATTTTCCCAATGTTATTAAAAATACTAAATCTTTCAGGACAACCGCTATGTTTTTGTAACACAATATTACAAACCTCGCTGCAACCAACTGAAATACACTGCTAAATACCCAAACTATTTCGTCTCTGCAATCTGTTACGATGACATTTATGAATTTAAATCCTACGAAAATCGTAGCTTTGTTAATAAATAATTTTCATTTTGTCGAATATTAGTTTGCGTATTATCTATATTAATACACAAAAGTTTATCTGTCTGCATGAATATATGGAAAGGAGCACTGGGTGCACTTTACATACATGTCGTATATCATAAACATTTTTTTGATCTAAGAAATAACAACGTAGTCACACATTAATAAAATATTACAGACATGAGCACGTATATATAAAAAAAGTACTGTTTCTGTTTGTTTTTGCTCTTTTATGTATATCATAATACATAAGCGTTTTCACTATATTTTAAGATTTTAATTAAGTATAAGGGATAGTATGGTAAAATATATTTTGTTAGTTTTTATTTTTGAACGCTCATCATATTAATTTTTCTCTCTCGAACTCTTATTATTATTCTTTCATTCTTAAGAACAGAACACATATGAATTGATATAAGTATTGAGTAATTTCGTGCGTGCTCATGGAAAACGAGAATAACACTGAGGGTTTCTAGGGGAGTAATATTTTATATTATAAAAGAAAAATTTGTTTTTTAGCCGACATCTAATTAGTCTGAATAATGCTGGGTACCACCGCAAGTTTTTAATAAACTAAGGAAATTTCTTTAACAAACTGGTGGATAGTATTATTTTATTTTTAGCGATATAAATCTTGTGTATTTTATAGCTGCCAGTTTTTTTTGTTTTTTTTAATGTTCCTTCAATTGGTCAGATGAAGTTGTACTGATCGAGTATAAGTAAACATTATAGTAACACATTTACTCCATCTGAGCTAGAAATTTTATTTGAAGTCCATAAGAATTCAGGATCGAAATTCGAGTAATTTATTCCACCGTTCTTGTTTATTTCAGTCTTCTCCTTCTCCCTCGTTACAGCTGATTGTAGATGATCTAATGAAACATTTTGACAGTTAAGCTGTCTCCTCTAAAAGTTTCTTCAAATTGTTAGGGTAACTATGTTGATTTTTTTTAACATGCCGGTTATACATACGATTTTTATCACTAATTATTTTCATCTACGCAAAGGAGCATATATTGTCTTTCACCGCCTTCCCAGAAAAATAGTTATATGACACAATTATGCCGTGTATGTGGGATGGAACCATTCTAAACCGCACATCCATAACACTTTGCAACGATATGTATATTATAACAGTTTGTTTTTCAATTTTTTTCCTATTTCGATTATGGCTAGTACGGTACAGAGAAGTTGGGATTTGGTAATAACTACGATGTCATCTTTAGTTAGGAAATCTAGTTCAGAGTTTGAAAGGAGACAAAAGTTAATTATTTCGTCGATCAATATTTAAATACAGGATTATTTATAATTGTCCATCAATTATTTATGATGGATATTAATCTGAACTACAAAAAAATTAAGAATATGTTTTTTCTTTAAAAAAAACCTATGGAACAAAAAAAGAAAATTACTCTAGAAAAATTTGATATTTCCTTTCTAAAAATATAAAAAAACTATACGAAGGTCATAAAATTTTCCTATTTTTTTTCCTCTTTCTTTCTTAATAAGACAATGTTAAAAAAAAACTTTTTCAACACTTTCTATAGGCTAGAAAAATGTCTATTAAAACTATTTGATACAAAATAACAATCAACGTATTCTTATTAGTATCAATATTCACTAAGCAAAGAATTTTCGCGTTTTATCATAATTTGAACGAGTTGTGCTACCTAAAAAAACCCTCATCAGAAAATCTCATTTGTATAAGTAGTTTTTATACCTATACGGGTAGTTTGGAAAACTACCCGTAATCAAAATTCGAAAAAAGTTGAAAATCAAACCGCTTTAATATACTCCTATATGGCTACGATCTGTTTACCCATTGACAATTACAATTTATAAAATATGTAACTTCTTTGATGAAATATATACGTTTTTATTTAGAGTTAAAATATGTAGACTTCCCCCCTTAATGGCGTTATAACTTTTTATTTCCGGATTTATCTCTATACAGCATTTTACTTTTTTGTGCTTTTTTTTGTCGCAACATTTTACAAATTATCGTTTGTTACTTGTAGCACGTATATATAAACATATATGTATGTTCCACTCTCAACATTTTACAAGTCTCTATATTATTAATTAATTTTTGTCTGTTCCCTATTTAATTTTCTATTTTTTCCTTAAAATATTCTATCCACGCTCTCAACAAAACAATTTATTTCAATCATCCATTAATTATATACAAACATAAAATACATATACCAAGGATATTAACAAAACAACAGCAGCAACTATACAATGTACCATAATGATAACGGCACAGTAAGAGTGAGAGAGACAGAAAGTGAAAAAGGGTGGTGAACAAATGAATCAAACGTGCATAGGAAACAAACAATTGTATTATTCAAATGCATTTGTTGCTGTCATGCTTACAAATAACATTCAACAAATCTCTTGTTTTCACATGGTATTATGTTGCTTGTAGAGAAATATTTATTCACAGGGTGGACCCTAAATACTGTTAAAAAAATATAACTCCACATTAAACTAAAGTACATTAAATTAAACTTAACAAAGTAATCACGTTTTTTTCTTTCGAAATAATATTTTTGTTGTTATTTATGTAGGATAGTCCGTATAACACTTTTTAAGCCCTTTCTTAGCTTGAAAGGTATGTTTTTACATTAAGAAGCTGTGTAAAATTAAAACAAGAAATTGTTTTTATGTATTGTTTTGAAAATAAGAAAAGTTGCATTACACAATAACTCTATAAAAACAAATTATCATAAAATTTTAAAAGTTGTCTTTTAAAGATGGGTACTAACTGAAAATGAGGTGAATTAAAAAAATAACACCATCTATTTGTGAAGCCTGTAACTTTTCAGCCCATGTGTTTTATAACTCATAGAAATCTCGCTTTAACTTTTTTTGTGATAAACTAAACAAGAACTAAACCCTAAACAAATGTGATAAACAGTTAACAAATTATGATGAAAAGATATATTTGTCATTTTCAAATACAAGAGAAAAGAAAGTAAAGACATACAAGAAATTTCTCACTTTGTTGAAGTCTGGGCATCCCTCCTAACACTGTTTTAGTTATGCTAAATACGTTTCAATTGTTGCTCCATTCAACCTCATAAAATGATGGAATTTTGGTCAATAAATAGTCGGATTATTCCTGTAAGATATATTGGACGTAAAAACCAGAGTCGGTGATAGTACAGGTGATCTAAGGAAGTGAAATTAACAGCATTGAGTTTGTGGGTACCGTCTTGGAGAAAATTATTCCACCATGTCCCAAATCCCACTTCAGGTAAGAGATTTATACCTTTGAACAGCATGGGACTCACTCTCACAGATATGGTGCTAATGTGGTATGAGACTTATTTCCCATATATTTTTGTGGGAATGGCTCCCCATCAAAATGTATTCCTAAAGAGCTAAAAGCAGAAAGTTTCAGTTCAATAGAAATATATTCGAGGTTCTGCAATTAAGTTGAAATCACGAACTCTCAGTTTTTCTCTAATGATAAGCCTTTTAATACAAATACCCTATCAATAATTATTCTTATTAACACTTTGGAAACTCTACAAAAACTGCACAAAAATCAACCACCTTGATCATCCAAATACAAGAAATGTGAAATTAATCGATTGTATGTGTTTAAAACGCAATATCAGGGCGAATATAAGTCACTTAAATAAAAAAAAAAATTGCACTATAGTTAAAATTCTGGGGTATACTTATTCCCCTATCCCACAAATTAGAATACACAGCCTATAATTGACTCAAATATGTCTATAAAATATGGGCTTGAATGGATATATGAAGTAAAAAAATTATTGGGATTTTATCCTTTTTCTTGATAGTTGTTCAAAATCGTATTTGAGTCTCATAAAAAATATTTTAAAATTTCATATATCAATTGAAATCATGAAATTTCCTATTTCTCTAATAATAATATGCTGTTTATGCATGTATGAGTTCAAAGACTACTATGCATTGATTGATCAAAAGAAGGTGTAATTTAATCTTTTTCCTTGATCAAATTAAACAATATATTGATTTTAATATCCAGCTAGTCTTTTTGCATGATTATAGTTGATTTTTGTGCAATACCTATACACATTAAACATGCAATTATCCAATAACTAAAAATAAACATAAATAAAAATGGAAAACCACGAACTTTGTCCGGATTAACAAAATAGTTATATATTAGTCAAATTTTTCCTCGAAACATGTTTTCGGAATTAGCCTAAAATTTAAAAAGAAAATATTTGTAGAAAAACGCTTGAACAAACTACAATAACACATATTTAAATTTGTAAGTTCAAAGCATTTTCTCACGGACGATTTTTTTTTGTATTTGTCACTCCAAATATTATTTTTTAATGGCTAATTATTTTTTGATTGTTGAAGAGAGAACACGGTGTTACCTTTACTGCATTTTGCAACTTTTCGTTGAAAATAAACAGAAAAAAACTCGAAATCAATTGGTAGTAGTTAGCTAATTCTTTCCAACTATGGAGATATTATTATGATAGTGAGATCCCACCATGAGAACATATAAGTATAAATTAACCAAATGTTGGTCCGCTTATTAAAAAAACAGAGTATAATAGCAAGGACTTGTTGGTGAGATATAAATATAACTCCTAATTGTACTCAGAGTAGAATACGCAATTTTTATACGTTATTTTTTTTAAGCTCTAATTTTGAGTCAGGCCACAATTTGACCAAAATTACTTTTTTTAGAGAAGAAAACGTCAGAAAAAAATATCTCATTCTTCTTCCTGTTTTATATTTTCTCACAAAACAATATTTTTTGGCTGATGAAGACAAAAATTACTTGATTTTTTTTTAATTTTATTTCGGGGGCTACAGTGCCTATAGCCACCCCCTCCAGACTGCACTGGTTCTTGTCTAAATATGTCATAGCTATATATAGAATAGCATTTGTACTTTCATATATATATATATGTGCAATAGTTAGAGTTGTAAATTCTAAGCATTTTCTCGTGTGATATATTTTTTGTAGTTGGCAATATGAACCGTATTTTATATTAATTATTAATTAACCACGAGTGTTTGTGCTCACAAAAACAAAGTAACACTAATCATAGTTTGGAGAGTTCGAAATTGTCACAATATGATGTTTCATTCAATGAAATGAATTTCTTTTCCTTCTTTTTAGTACTTTAAAATTTTCTTTTGACAGTTTGAGAACATTTTTTATATGCACAAATGACATAAAAAAATAAATGAAGGACGAAGGATCACGTAAAAAAAAGAACATAAATAAACATTTTTGTTTATAATTATCCTTCTCCTAAAAAAAATACCTAATCATTATGAACATATTACAATGCAAAAACAACTAAATAAAATCCGTTAACATACATACAGAATTTGGAAGATACATACATATATACATATAACAAAAACCGAAACAAGAGCAAAGAAAAGTAGAATATAATATGTAATACCAAAATATTAATAAGACTTTTTTTTTCTAATATTCGTTAGACCTTACAATCCACTTTAAAGATTTTAAATATTTTGCTGACATCAAGGTGTAATATCTATTAACATCGTCACCATATTTCCATCATGACCATGAGGTGTCTGGAACCATCAAAGAGAAGGCACCATATCCTGCAATAGCTGACATGATAACAATTATCATCTTCGTCTTTCCTTTTGATAATTTTGATTCTAGGTCATCCAGTCCCTTCATGTTCAAGACAATATATTGTTTTAGAATTCAAACACTGGAACAATCCACGATACTGTTTATAGAAGAGTTAAAGGTTTTTCCACAGTCCTTACATGGAGCATTATAAAAAATAATAACATCTGAGATTTGAAAACGTGCAGTAAATTTTTTGTTGTCATAAATATCTCATAAGAATTTTTATAAAAATATTTCGGACAAGACCGGACCAACAAAATTAATCCTCGAACTTAATATTGATAAAAAGAAAAATAGTCATTTAATAAAATAAATATTAGATTATTTTGGCAAAGGATCATTTAGTGTTCTTAAAGATGTACAACTGATAAAGTGTTCACTGATTGCATTACCTATCTTTTTATATTTTCTTTATCATAAAAAAAGGATTATATTTGTGCTAAAAACAAACGTTCTTGTTTGTCTAAATGATTCTTTGTTATATGATATATTAATGCTTATAACTAATTCATTAAACTAAGTGTATTAAAAATTTTATATCTGGTTGCTAATGGAATACAAAAGTAGGTTGATATACCAATACAGCATGGCTTTTTTTAAATGATACCTTCACTTTTAATGAAAAATATTATCACTAATATAAAAATTGACATTTCAGGTTGAATTATAACAAAGATTTGTCTTTTTAACTGTAAACAAAGTTTGTATAATATTTTCCTATCTCAAGTGAAAAAGGGAAGCGATGTGGAATCTGAAAAAATAAGAAATGATGCTTCACAACCATTGAATTTCATACGTTGTTATGAAAATCAAACAAATTTTTTATTTGAAATTGTCATGTTTATGTAGAACATATATTTCAAATTTTGAAAGAAGACAAGAGTTTTATATTCGTGAAAAAGATTAAAATACAGCATTAATCCTTATTTTGCATTAGTTAATTATGATAGGCATAATTAAAATCTATAAAAAACATCACTAAAGTTTTTTTTTTGTAAAGCTATCCTTTGGTGCAAAAAGAGAGAATAACATAATAAAACTTTGATTTTTCCTTTCTGAAAATGTAAAAAAATGATGTGTGCATACAAGGATCATCAAATTTTCCTTACTTTGTTCTGTTCCATAGAACAATTTTAGAAAAAAATTATTTTCACACATTTTATTGGTTTAACGAATGTCTCTCAAAATTATTACATGCAAATAACTAAAATTGTCTTTTAAGTATTTAAATTCACTTTGTAAAGAGTTTTCCCCCTTTTTCATAATTTGATGGAGATGCGGAACGTAGAGATAACCTTGTAGGACCATGCCATTTTACGCGTCAAAGATGGATACTTGGAAACAGAAAATACGACATACTTTACAGTTTTCTTCGAAGGCAGCTGAAAATGTGAATAGTCCCGATGCTGTAATAGCATAGCAAATACAAATTAGGTCTTGTCGATTCTATTCCGGTAATTTTGACGTTAAAGATACAGATACTAGAAAGCCAATTGTTAAAAATGTGAGTAAAATAGTGGAAATCGTCGAGTATAATCGTTATGTAATCACTGTTTTGATTGCCAAGGAGATAAACATTAATGAAAATGATAATATAATAATTCATTAAAAATACTTGACTTCTTTTTACTTGACCTTATATGTATAATAAATAAAATATGTGTAAATATGATTTCCACTGAATTGGGGAACCTCCATACTATATTCAATATTCCTGAAATTAGGTATGGAATAGTCTTTTTAAGTTATTAAACGTTTTTCCAATGCCCCCATCATCGATTGATAAAATTCTTATTCTGGACACACTCTAAGGAATAATAGTAACAAAAGTAGGGGAGAAAAAAAACCAGCAATTCATCAATCATTATAGAAAATTGTAATTAAATATTAGTGTGAGAGAACACAAAAAAAAAACTTCTCTGTGAGACATTTATGCTCAATTATATAATTTATTTGATTAGTTAGCCGTACTGTCAAAGTCATCAAAAACAATATATATGTTTTTGACAAAAAATGAACAAATAAAATTGTCACTGACAATTAATTTAAATTCGGACATATTGGGGTTTCTCATTTTCAATTTTCATTTGTTTGTCTTTGAGCCGGGCCCAGGGAACACATTTTTAAACAAAAAACCCTTAAACACGCATAATCCACCGTCATTACGAAAAATTATTTCATGTGTAGGTCTGCACACTATCAAGTGCACATTCTTGTTGGAGTCTGATAAATTAGTCAAATTAGATAAAACTTTAATTTAAGATAATTAGGAAAACAATTTCGGTTAATTATAAGGATAGGAGAGCAGTAGAAATTATACTTGAGAGAAGGGTGGAGTCACCCCCATTTCATAAGTATTCTTATTCTTAGATATATAACTGTTTGTTTAAAATCAGATTGAACCCGGAATTATAAAGGTTGCACAATGAATAGTGTGAATTGCACAGACTACTTAACAATTTATTTCTATGTAATGAATGTCTTAATTTGTTATGTTTTTAGCAAACATTAAAAGATCTTAAACAAAGATCAAGAAATGTAGAAAATTCCCAATTGATTTTTTTACTTCATATAGCTCAATAATTCATAGACATATTGGAGTGACTTTTAGAATTTGAAGTCCAATTTGTGGGATAAGCTATAACACCCAAAGATTTTGGCTTCAATTTGTATTTTCAAATAAAATTCGATAATTTCCCTCACTTCTATTGTTACGATCAATACCAAAATTATATATAGTTTTATATAAATACATAAGTACATACTTATATAGTTATATAACTAGTTCTTGCCCAAAACTAGTTCTTAACGAACTCTCTTACAATAGAACCTTACACGCTTCATTAAAAAAATTAAAAAATGATAAAAAAGCGCTGAGTATCAAATGTTCCCTCTTCAAGAATAAAAAAATACTGATGAAAGCTTTGGTAAATAAAAACACTATTCAGGTACCTAATTATATATATTATAAAATGATTAAGAATATGGAAATTGTCATAATTACTATTATAATATTTTTTAGTTTTCTAGAAGAGAGAACAATAAGAATGATATAATCACTAGTGCTTGAAAGATGAATTGAATTTGTTGTTGAGTTATAAGTGTAAGTCTTTGTTGGACTCGTAGTAGAATTGAGGATGGATATCACTGTAATTCTTGGCTACATCAATCCTAGATGCAGACAGGGCTTATGTTTATTTTCTTTGTGTCATAGCTGCTCACAGCTAATTAAATTAAACGTCCTGACAACTAAGCTGCTCTCTTCCCTATCATTCTTCAAACTGTCTGGGTGACCACGTTAATTTTCGGTCTCTTTTTTCTTTAACATACCAGTCGTTCATACTATTTGAATCTTTGAGGATGGTACCGTCTAAAATTATACCAAGAACTCACAATTTATAATGTTTTAATATAAATTCCAAGTATATATAGCTAATAGTGAAGAATGAGATATCCAAGTGAATAAAAATTAAAGGACCACAGAAATATTAGTAAAAGACTTTTGTATATATATATGGCCTCAATTAATTTGTATTGTCGTTGGAGAATGGTCAGTTTTACGTCTTGTAGAAGGATTCTTCATAAGATGAGCTTAATGACGTAATCATTGGACATATCAGCCTTCTCCTCCTCAACAGAAGCCTTCAGGGAATCAACAATGCGGTAAGAAAACTTTGACAGCCTGGCTCTCCACGAAACCCCATGTTTCATAGTCCAATCTGGTGATAAATGGGGCCATAAGTTTGGAGGCCTGAAATCGTTGAGGTTTTCCTTGCTCTAAGCTTGATTTATTATGGTCTTATAGCCATGTGCTGAATCTTGTTGCAGATAGTAATCCCCTTCAAGGTAGTTAGCATCCATCCAGAGCTTCATAACCTATTTTTTCAACACCCTCTGGTACTCCTTGTAATTCAATTAAAAAGGCCACTCTGCTCTAGAAGTTTTTAGTGACAACCTTGTTGTGTCTTTCACGCTCTGTCTTCCTGGAAAGGTTCTTGGCCTTCTGACCTTAGGGGCAAGCTCAATAAAGCAATTCCCAATGTCTGCGACATCTTTTACAGAGAATTGAGTGCGGCGATTATCTACAATCCATTGCTTTATTGCCTCCAATGTGGTTGTTTGTTGAAGTATCACAATCATTAATACAGCGGGTAAAACCTGATAAATTAAAGAATAATTTCTTTCCAATAACTCAACATTGATTTAAAGTCAAATGGCTTTATGAAGCTCTACTTGATACACATGGACATAAAGACATCTAACCTTAGGGTAATAAAAAAATCCCATATGAATTATTGATAAGACGAAAGGTAAATCTTCAGGTTGTTTTGTATGTGTGACCTGATTTAATTTGCGTGCAATATTTATAACTATATATATATATGCAATATTTCTTAAATGTTATGTCTGACTTTATATAGTAGTTTTCGCGCCTTTCTATTTGTTACAAGTCTGGAAGTGTATCAGGAGTTTTAATTTAAAGATCCCTCTTTGAGTGTGTAACAAAAACAATGGGGATATAACTTATCTGTACGCACTATGAATTGAAATTAATACAATAAATTTGACAACACGTAGTTTCTATATGTTCTGAGTTAACATAAAAACAAACTTGAACAAAAATGAAGAAAAAAATAAGTCCTATATTACATAGGAGATTTTTGGTAATCTATAGGCTTTATATTCAAATTTCTGGGCTGAGTTGCAATACCCAAGTTTGTTAATTATAATTTAAAGCCTTTATTTTATCTATGAGACTTTATTTGATCCTAATGCAGGTTTAAATGAGTAACTAGACTAATTTGGATATAGAAATTGACAATAATCAATTTGACGACGAACACAAATGAAATCCAGACTCAATTTAACAAAACAATTATAACTTGCATTTGTGGTGACAAATACTTATTATCTTTTGTAAACACAACCGCCCGGCTGATTTTGAGGCCATTGGCAATCTCAGTATGGTTTTTCTGGTGCGCGAGTTTTTCCAGTACAAGAATTCTTTTGGCTTCCATTTCGTTGTTTTTGAAGATACAACCAATATTTATTAATGAAAACAATCGCTAACGTTCATTATAATTTAACCCAACCTCACTTTATTAAAAAATTCTATCAAAACTTGAGCTGTGAGCATTTGTTTAAGTATAAACCTAAAAATTACCCATGGAGGTATATTCAAAACTTTTTAAATAGGTATTTCTTCAATTTTCCTTGTCTGACTACTTAATACAGATTTGACTGAATACACCCATTGCATATAAATATTCATAAGCAGTATTGTAAAGACACTTTGAATAGAAATTTGATGTTATAAAATAAAACAAAAATCAACTCATCTCCCTTAAAAAAATATATATTGTTGTTTTAAGTAAAAATACAAAGGAATTTTTGCATTTTGAAAGTAAATAACAACTAATTTATGCAAAGCATACATTATGCAAATCCCTCTACCCTTAAATGGAGGGATATTCAGGCATATTTAGGTATGCTCATCTACATAAGTATATCTCTTAACCGAGACAGTAATAAAATACATAACGTGTAAGTGTGTTAGAGTGATAATTATTTTTAAAATAAAAAAGTATGAATATAGTTGAAAATAGTATGATCTGCCGATAAGCTAAAAATGAACGAAAAATAACGTGATTACGCTGACCATTTGAAGAATGTAATGGAGAAGAGCAGAAAGTTGTGATGACTTTTTACTAAACTAGCTGCGAGCAGTAGTGTCGCTAGCCCGTTTGGGAGGGGGGCGTGTGTTGGATGTACCATAAAAGTTTCTGAATTCCCCCACACCAAATATATATATTTATCAAATCTTATATATATTTATTAGTATGTTTTTTTGTTATTACTTTTGGAATCCAAAATGGTGGAACAGATCTTTAAAATGTCTCAAAAAAGAAAGAACCTTTCGCTTGTGGAGTTCAAATCAAATTGAAACAAGATTAGTGTATACCAAAACTTTCAAATATCATTCCTTATTATTTTGTGGTTAGTGTGGCCATTTCATTATGAACAAGTCGCCTTCTCACATTTACATGGTAGGATGTCGCTTTTTATTTTACTAGTACAGAAGACGTAACTCTATCATATTCCTTCTCATGACGTATGGAGCTTGTTCTTCCCTTCGCAAAATATATCTTTGTTGATTCAGTCAGAAGGGTGAACTCATCGAGGCTGCATAGATAGTTATATATAATATTTAACTATAACCAACGCCCCTAGCGAATTTTTTTTTTTGCTTATGAGGATACCTTGTACAAATATTGATGACGTGGTTTTCGTATGGCTACATGGTTTATTGCTTTGAGTAGGATTTCACTAACTTCACTGATCTGAAAACAATTTATGAATTTTGTTGTCAGCTGTCGATTCCCTTGTCTCACTTGATATATCGTGGCTATTTAATCATTTTTATTTTTGATTAGTCAGCGGAGAAAAAAAGTATAATACAGTTATGCTCCGTTTCCAAAAGGACAGGAATACAAGTTTTGTTGATCTCTCGTCCCATATATTGGCCATCTTATGAGCTCTATAGAAGTTTTACCTATCATATACAAACACAAATGTATAGGTAAACTTTCAATAAGATATTCTTAATCAATATTATAAATTATAAAACTGTTTTATATAAAATACCATATAGAATTTTAAAATGATGAAATATAAATAATATATGTAGTGTTTGTTTTTTAATTGTGGATAAATAATATGGTAAAAATAATATAGGAGTATCTAAAAAAATAAATTGTAGTTGGTATGATTGACTTAATTGGCTAACTTCCAGAAGACTTCAGGCATTTTTTTTTCTTTTGGTCTCTTTTTAGAGGAAAGGTTGAGTGATATTATTAAGTTAACGACGTGTTAGTCTAAATTTTAGTATTTTTTCTTCTAAAAATATATAAAGAGATAATTGAATTTCATAGTATATATTTTTATAAATGGGATCCAGTTATTTAAAGATTTGTTTCCCTGGAGTTTATTCTATTTTATGTATAAAATAGTGATTACTCTAATATATGTCCCCTTTACTTAATAAAATAAATAAAACAGAAATACACTTATTTTGTACGAGTTTTTAAGATATTATATCATTCAATTTTCGTTTTGACAAGTTCTTAAATAGATTGAATTTAATCAATTTAGAAAAGCTTTTTATCTATTTGGAAATATACCAATATTTTTGCTTTCATGATTATTTCTACATATGACTTGGTACAAAATATCTGTAGGTACATTAGACTAAAAAATTAAAATATGGATATTCTTAAAATAAAGTACTCCTAAGTATTTTATTGAATTAACTGTTTTCTTGCAAAAATTGATAAAAATGTAAAATAAAGTAGCATGTTGTTACTTTTATTCAATCTCCCACCCTTTAGTTCTCTTAAAAAAACAGATAAATTAGTTCAAAATCAGTTAACAATTAGCAAGGTCTTCCAAGATCGGGCCGAGGCGTGATCCCAGCATACTACTTTATGCTGCCTTGTCGGTATTTACTTTTTTGGGTCCTGCACTGGTTAACACTCTAAGAAGAAGGAGATAAGAGACAGAGAGAGAAAGAAATGAAATTAAACAGGATTTCCAGGAGATTTCGCTCTCTTTTTTGGAAATTATCTTTATTTCCTTTAAATCTGTACAAGGATCAATGCTTATTCAGCATAATTGGAGGGTCTACCGATCCCCTTTCCCGTAACATAAAAGTAAAAACTATTGACAAAAAAAGTATTTGTGGGAAGCGCCATTCAAAAACATAGTTTTTATTTTCATTTCCAATATGGTGATATATGTAAGTATACAGTATTTATGATGATTATAGTTTTTCGTAGTTTAATAAAATTTCGTCCTTAATTTTGTTCCATTTTACATATTTTTAAACCTTTCCTCTTTCATCACATATTTGTACTAAATTATAGCCATAATTATTGAATATCTTAATTCATCCCACAAAATATGAATATAAAGTCTATAATTCACTCAAATTTGTCTATAAAATAATGGCAGTATGTATGTATAAAGGAAAAAAAGGAGGATTTCTTCTTTTTCTGTATTTTTGTACAATATTGATTTTATGTTGACGCACCAAAAATATAAAATATATATTTGAAAGGATAAGACGTACAGCGGAACTTTACTAACACAAAAATGTACATTGTATGATGTTGTCAGCTGTTATGTATGTATAATTAATATGATTTACAGAAGGAGGGCTCAATTCAACAAACGATGTTTATTGATTTTCTTTGTTTGAGAATAGAAGGGATTGGTTGGTGTAACTCCCTTCATAGTATATATTTTGTTTCGCTCACTCAAAAAAACATTTCATCTTAGTCTTTCTACAATCTCTTTAATCCTTGAGGTTATGTATAACGTTATTTGAAGAAATCCATTTTTGAAATTCCTTTTCAATTTAACATAAATATTTATAAGAAAATGGTGTATTTTTTAATAAAAATAATTTACAAAATTCAGAAAATATAGAACTATTATTTATCCATTGTTGAGAAGTGTTCGCAGCTTCATAAGAGATCATTTTAATTCAATCAATCAACGTTTAAATCAATAGTTACGGAAAAAGAAGGAAAAAGTGTAATATTTTTTAGTTAGGCGATCAGGTAACACCCTAGTTCTATCCATACGCGATGCCAGCTAGCGATCCGCAGTTGTTTATATTTATGAATATGTTAGAAGCTTCGGAAAACTAAAGTTTATTAGTTCCGGGGGAAGTATGGTTACAAGGCTGAAACTTAAAAGAATGTGTATATTAGAGATGTACCGATACCAAAGCTGATTCATATGTTGATTCCATCCTTATGAACGATTCTGTTTATTTATAAATACTATGTATAATAGAGTTCCATAGACAAATAACAAAATGATTAACTTTTTGTAATGTTTAAATTTTATTAATTAGGATGTGAAAAGAAAATACATTAATTTATCATTTATAATTATGACTAGTATTAGTTGTCAATTATTTAAAATTAAAATTATTAAAATAATTAGTTCCTTTCCGCACTCAGGAATCTATTTTTCATGGTTTGATCATAAATATTGACCGACTAGACTTTCAATTTCAATGGATGGACCTGATTTTGTTATGCAGGCCTATTATTACTGCACTTATTATATGTTGAAATAAAAATTAAAGAAAACTTAATTCTTTGTGTAGGAGGAGGTAGGTAGGAGCCCATAGTCTTAAATCTAGGTTAGTATATCCCCACTTTCTTTGATTGGTTGATCATTTGAAATAATATAATTGTATATACATATATTTGGTATTAATGTATATATATAAGTAAGGACAGATATCGGTAGAATATATTTATATTTTTTATTTTGATAATAGTTAATAGCAAGAGGGTTGCTAGCTTTCGTCCTTTTGGAGGGGGTTAGCACCAAAAATTATCAGCTGACTATTAGCGTAAGCCCTCCCCCCCCACCTCCCTAAGAAAAGGGACCTACCAATTCCACTGGTTAACAGTTACCTAATATGACTTTTTCTTCATCTACATTGACTACTTTTCTTCTTTGAAAGATCAATTTGGACAATAACAGCAAAATACATTGTGTATTTTTGTGTTTGTGAGATAACGACGTAATTATTCTTTTCCAGGAGTCATTTATTTATAACGAAGAGTTCAAAATGAACGACATATAACTACTATTTATGATAGTGGATACATACAACACCCTCCCCTCGACTATATGACTAAACAAATCGTCTCTTTGTATCTCTCCATATGTCTCTCTGTGCGTTCTTTCACTCCGACCATCTGTTTTATTTTTAAATGAATTCTTATTTATTCAGTATTTTATATTTACTACATTATAAATTCATGTGGCCCGCAAACATTAAAACAAACTAAGATGACTTTTTTTTAAATTGAGTGTGGATTACATTTGTATCCTTTGACAAATTTATATTCATGCATACAATTTAAACAATCCAATTGATATGGGGAAAATAAACAGAAAATCCACAGCACATTATAAAACATATTGCAAATTTGTATTATAGTTAAATGTGAATGGCAAAAAATTGCGTACATACTTGGTCCCTTGGATAACGCTGTGATAGACAAATCATGTGTTACACATGAAATCATTGATAGCATATGTTGCTCCTCAACCCCCGATTTTTTTTTTCAAAAGTGAGTGTGGATTACATTTGTTGCATTTGACGATTTATTCTTATTGACATTTTTGGATTAGTCCACAAAATGCGCTAAAAGTAACACAAATTGGCCATCACAAAAAATTAATGATACATTGATAGATTTTATTTGAAAATATCCATATCAGGGCTGATATAATTCTCTCAAATCATTTAAAAGCTCTAAAGTAGAGTTGAAGTTATTGATTATCGTAACTCAAAAACAAATTAGAATACTTAGCTTAAAATTGACTCCAATATTATAAATTTTCGGATTTTTGCGTGTATAAAAAATAAAAAAATAATTAGGATTTTCTCTTTTCTTGATCTATTTAGTCCTGACACACCACATATTTATTTATATGTCAAAAGCAAGAAGGGCTATGATTAACTGTAAGCTGTTTAAGAGGAAAATTTAAAACAAGTATGTTATATCTATTTTCAAAAATTTATAAAATTATGAATTAATGTTACACATTTTCATAACATAGTTTATATTCTTTTTTTATAGGTAAGATAAATTCGAAAGATTTGGATTCGTGAAGTTTTTGGTTGACAAATAATCAGTAATACCTTTTTCAAAATTATTTTTATGTTGAACTTGGAAGACGTAATTATTCTTAATGTATCTCAGAACCTTCCTTTTACCAAAAGGTAACCAAAAAAAGGCCCAAAATCAGTTCAATATTAATCATTTTTTCCCCAACTATGGAATTATTTTTGTGAATTGTTCAGAAATTAAAAGGAGCTAATTCGAATTCAACCAATCAACTTTCAGAGCACAAATAAATAAAAACAAAATAGAAAAATCCACAGTGGACTAAACAATACTATGTAAGCTTTTATGTTAGTGGGCTAACGGTTTGCTTACACACCAATAATACCTTTGTATTTTTGTCGAAGCTGTCGAATTCGATATTCTTTACTAGTGTTATTGAGATTCAATTAAATACAAATCGGGACACCTATAAATTGTAGTCTACAGAATGGAAATCTTGTGGACTCAAAGTTGATATTTTTAAACCGTAATACAAACAACTTTGCAATAAATCTTGACTAAACTCCATCAAATGACTTGATGAAAAAAACTAAACTATATACCTGCATTGAATACACCTTGATGCCAACGATAAACAGTGATATTTGAATATAATCAAAGTAATATGTTCTAAAGATCCTACAAAATGGCTAAATTAGTACAATATTTTTAATTTTGATCGATTAGGGACGAAAAAAGTAGAATAATTAGAGAAAAATATCTCATTATTTCCATTGTATGAGTTATTTAATTTTTATCTACATTGCGGAAATAAAATTGTATAACGATATAAAAATATATTTTTAATACATTTTAGGGTCAGATATAAAGTAAAACTTATCAATAGGGGGATAAATGTTTGATGAAAAGTTCAATTCCTTTTATTTGTTGCTCCCATTTTGAGGTCCACTAGTTCAATACTTTTTATTGTATTAAACTGAGTTGTTTAGGCACCAAAATGGCCGACATGACCCATGCTTACGTCACGTAAAAAAGGCTCTTTTTTTTACAATCTGCAAGAAAAAAACGAATATATTAAAACTATTTGAAAAATAGTGATGGACATTTTTAATAATGAAGTTATTTGATAAAATAATGTAAATTTATGTGATGTTCACGAACAGCTACACTGAGAAAAGTATGTGGCGTGAAGAAATAGTATTTTTTTTTTTTTTGGAAATGACGGTTTCATTCCCTAATTGAAAGTAAAAGAAAGGCCTCAAGATGACGTGTGAGTGAAACTATGCAATTGTAGCATCAGCAGCAATATCCAAGACTTAGTTTTACATTTAGTGGATAAATTCATTATACTTATTACTCGTTCATATTCAACTCCAAATATATTTTACACTTTTTGATAGCTCCTTTTTAGCTTTCACAAAACAGATTATTCTGGAAGAATAGTGACTTACTTTCCTCATATTTTTGCCAGTCCAGCACATGGGTCCTTCAATATTTAATTTAATGACATCTCTCACCCCGCCCCCCCTTATTTTTGTTTTTCCAAAAAGTTATTTGGAAGATGGAAGATCTTGCAAATATAAAACACTGCAGACAAAACTTGTATGAACCATATACGGCAAAATAAACATAAGTTCAAAGCAGTGGATTAAAATGAGAGAAGCACTCCAAAAAAGCAAAGCTGTTTTTTTTTGTTTTTTTTTGTTTGTCCAAACCTTAACAAAGGAGCAGAACACCAATGTAGGGATCTGTTAAATCACTGATTCATATTATACAAATGTATAAATAAATAATTTGATATTACTCTTTCAAAAGACTTAGAAAGCTTTTTAATGTATTACCTGCAATAATAATAATACAATTTTCTTTTTCTTTTTTAAATGTATTTTGATTAAGAAAGAAAGGGTACAAAAATATGCAATTATATCCATTAACAAAATAAAAATAAAATAATGGTAAAAAAACAATACAAACTTGTAAAATTAAATTTATTTTGAAACAATTGTATATACATAACAGGGTCAATTATATGATAGAATAATTTTCGATTTCATGGCGGAGATCCTCTTTGGCTATGTTAAGTACAATTGGCGGCACCTCCCAAAGATTAATAAAAATAGTTTATTGAAAGAAATGGACGATAATTCGTTGAAGAATACAAATGTAATCCACACTCAACTTTGAAAAAATAAAACAAAGAAGCTTCATTTTTCGTAGACAGGTCATATATCTAATATATCCCTTATTTGACTTCAAAAAACAACAACAATTTTAAGAAAAAATAAACGACCTTTAGTACTGGTCCTTAGACTGGAATAGGTGAAATAAATTAGGAACAACACACCTCTACTAACTTTAAATTATAGTATACAATATTTGACAATGCCTTTACCTACTTTACTAAAGATATAATCAATATTGGTATACCATCAAGTTAAAAAATAAGAAAATAGATGGAAATGTCAAGGGTTGATGTTGTGGTTTTTGTTTCAGTGACTAGTTGCACATTTGGGAAATATCACTAAAGAAAAACAAAAATGAGGCCGTAAAAAGTTCCCAGTTTTTTAGAAAATAATAATATATAGATCTAATTTTTTTACTCGTCTCACAGTTTTTTACTTTTCTATGTAGGGGAACATAAATTTATATATAACTTACCTTTTCTCTTTTAATGTGACTTGACAAAAAGAGAACGAAAGAGAGAGGGAATAATAAAGGTTGATTATTTCTCATGGGAGACTCATACAAAAACTTACTTTATCTTAAAGTATAATCTTGTCCCAAATCAAAAAGTAATATTTATTAAGATTTAAATAAATTGAGATGAAGAAAAACCTAACAAATATCATAATAATAATGAAAAATATACAATTATTGGTCCAAGGACTTAGAAGGCTTTAAAGTTTGTACAGATGTATCTGCAACACTTTGCATATATATAGGTTGTGTGCAAGTTACGATGTCTGTAGAAATTGCAACTTCTTTTAGCAAGCTGTATAAGTTGCAATTTCTTCGTCCTAAAATATAATATTTAACTTCAACGTTGGGTATTCTAATTACCAACTATTAATTTAAGGGTAGAGAGCCAAATTATTGTAACTCAAAAACTAAAACTATTAGTGTTTTAGACATATTATCCATAAGTCTAATATTTAATGTTAACAGTTAAAAACAAACAAATTCAAACTCTTGAAATGAACTTTTCAGATTTACTTTACTATAATAATTAAAAAACACCAATATTGATAATGAAACAATGGAATTTCTTAACTTAATTTTGTAAAACTAATCTTCAAGTTACAACAATTTGGCTGTCGCCCCACAAATTGATACTATCGTTATATTTTGATCTCTTAAAATTGCATGGTTATTATGTGAGAAAGAGTAATATAAGTATTGGCATTTTAACTTAATAATATGCTGCAGAATATATATATTTCAATTGTATTAAAGTAGTCCAAAACTATACAATTAATATATTAATAATCCATAGAATATTTAATTATTGTACAATCCTCATCCCAAAACTTAGAAATGTTCATCTCATTTTGTAGTTGCAACTATTCAATTTGCTTGTACAAGTTACAATGTGTAAAAAATCCAAACTTGTATTATACATATATATAAATATATTTAAAGGCTCTTACAACGAAAATTAAGAAGAAATAAATTAGTTTTTTTCATCTAAAACTATCCTCAATTATTTATTTGGTCTTTAGTGAGAATTCGATATTTGTAGAAACAAAAAATCTAAAAAAATAAAAAAAAGTTTTTGCTTTTTTCAGCTGTTACATATATATGTATGTATATATACATTTTGAGGGAGGATGTTTCCTACATACACACAGCAAATATACAATATATTTACAACCATAAAAATATATGGACGTATTAGTTAGTATTCACAAAATAAATGTGTTTTTTTTTTGTTTTTTTTTCATATTAGACAATATTTTTCCTTTTGGAGCTCACTTCTTGTAGTCAGGGTTCTCTTTGTCGTTGTATCCATTATTTTAACATATATAAATGTATATTTTGTGAACAACTTGAGATTTTTTACAAGTTACAACCATAATATGGGAGTAATTATTGCAAATGAAGGATCTACATTACTTGGAAGAAGATAATGCAATAATTGAATATTCCATAGATGATCAATATACTTATTATGGTGTAATTTTTGACTATTTTACTACAAATTACTCAAATAAAAGAATTCTGTGGCACATTATCAAGTTGAAATGCCCACAGTTATATTACCCATACACAGATAATCACCATGTAATTCCAATCAATCAAAGTGAAATGATAAAAACAGTTGGTAATTAGAAATACCAATGAGATTATTAAATAGTGCATTTTAAGACGAATAAATTACAACTAGTACAAATTACTTATACAGGCTCTAACTCGCAGACAAAATATAAATTATTTCGGAAAAAATTTCGACTTAACTAATCAAGTCGAATATTTTCTAGAAAAAATTTGAACTCTTTCCCTTTAAATGTTGTCTGAAAATCTCTAAAGAACTACATATTAAGATTAAAACTATTAACTTCGAGTTTGGATTCATATTATCTCCATTGTTTTTCCTTTTACAAAGCTGTTATCATTATTCTTGAAGAAAAACATATCTACAGGGCTTTGACACTTGTCCAATCGTCCGGCACAAACAAATTATTATGTAGGAGAAGTTAAAACAGGTTATAGGCTGTCCAAACGGACAGGGGGTCATAATTCATAGCAATTAAGATTCTTTTGACATATAATATCGTATAATAATTGAATTCTTCTGTATCTTACCAAATTTATATCGACAGCCACTATTAACACAGAATTTGAGAAATATAAATCTTAAATAATATTTGCCATAACTCTTACAGATATTAAAACCAATGTACAAAGTCAAATGCTTTATTTCAAACTTATAGTATGAAAGTACGATAAAATATAATACGCTAGCTGTGTAAAATCAATATTTTATAGATTATAAGGCCCTCTAAAGCAATATTTACATCAAACTGTAGGACAGGTTACAAAAGTTATCACCTGTCCTAGATGAGTTTATGTCTTTGAAGGCGCCGCAAATTACACTTATGGGGGGAAAAAATCATCGGCATAACTAAAAAATGAGAAATTGATAGATTTTATGTTTCTGAAAGGTGTCATATCGGGGTCAATATAAGTCCCCTAAATCCAAAAAAGATCTTAACATTAGTTAACACTCTTACCTTTCTTAACTCATCCTATATATTTAAATAATAAGCCTATAATTGAATCAAATATGTCTATGAAATATGGAGCAGTAAGTGTGTATGAAGTAAAATATTAAAAAAAAAAGTATTTTTTCTTTTTCTTCACGATTGTTGTTATGTTGACGCATGATAATTGTTGGATTTCTATAAAATTGAATTGTGCTACAATTTGTGTTCTATGGTTGTCTTTTTTCCTCTTTTTCTTTCTTTTTTTTTTAAATTTATTGTACAGGTTTTCATTTTATATGCACAAATGACATAAAAAATAATCGAAGGAAGAAGGATTATATAATTTTTTTTATATATAAACATTTAACGTAGTTTATATTTATTTATGACCGATAAAAACCTACTTAATCATCATACACATATTAATTACAATGCGAGTACAACTAAATAAAATCTGTCAATATACAGAATTCTGAAGACCCGTACAAGTACAAGAACCGAAATAAGAGCAAGTAAGAATAAAATATAATAATTAATTCAGTATTAAAAGTAGGTCAACAGTCTCCATAGTAGGACTATTTATTTTTAAAAGCTTTGTAAGACCCTACAATCCGCTCTAAGATTCTAATTTTTTTGCTAGCTTTGAGGAGTAATAAATAGCTAATAGCATCTGCACCATATTTCCAAACAGATCCAGAAGTGTCTTTAAACATCAAAGAGAAAGCAGCATATCTTGCAATAGCTGAGATGATAACATCTCTTACCTCCTTGCGAGCCAAGATTTCACATCCTTCCCTGCATATTTGTTACTCTTTGTTCTTGATACTGTGAAAAATCTAAAACTAATATATATTCTATAACGGTACATATTTAATTAATGTTCATATGCCGCAGCAAACTTATCTTCTCCCCCTCCCTCTTCTTCATCCCGTGGACCATCTATTGAAAAATGTTTTTAGGCAGGAAGAAATAGAACGGACATACCTACAGAGGTACATACACATTTATGTTCCAAAATGCGTATAGCGTTTCGAGGATTGAATTTTAAGTAGTTTTTTCATACATAACATATATAAGAAATACATAATATCATACAATATATATACAAATAAGGATTGCCTTTTAACTTAAACTAAAAGACTTGGGACACCCCCTTTCCCCTGAATAGGAATTTCCAACTTTTCCTTTCAAGCTGATACTTTCTATCTCATTCATTATTTCTAACAAAAATAGTATATGCGGAAGGAGATAAATGAACAAAAATATAACATAAAGCTTTTTCCAATTAAACACCATTTTCAATTCGAAATATCCATTAATAATCATATATAGACTTATTTTGTTCATCTCTAACTTCATAAGAGATAGTATGACATAACTCACAGAATATTATTATAAATGTACGTTAAACAAGCTTAGCCCTATGTTAGTGAATCTATGATTGTCTGTACCTTATATTTTATAAAATTCCTACAAATTGGTTTAAAATAGATTTTATTGTCGGAACTTTTTGGTATGCTCTGGAAAATTTAAATTTTGAAAATAAATGTAACCTTTTGGGATTTTAAAAGTACATTTTCTGGAAAATGTTGTAAATTTTGCAACTTTTCATAAAGATTTAGTGAATTTGACTCACTTGTTCGGTTTAAAGTATTTCCCTTTCTTTTTCTTTTTTTTTTTTTCAATTTAAGATATACAAATTGCTAACAATCAGCTGTTGTTGTATATATCAAACTCCACTTCTTCAAAATTGATTATTACACCTTTTGGTACGTAAATAAATGATATTTTATTGAGTTACGATTCAAAAAATATAACAATAATAGTCACACAAATTAATCTTGTTATTAAGATTAATTTAAATAAATTATGGGGTTGAGTTTAAACTACACGAGCTCGTTGCTCAACCTCATTTAAAGTCACATTAATTTTTTTATATTTACTCCACCTTTCTTTATATTAATATGACGTACTGAGCTATAGCTACACATTTTCGTCCTTAAAAATAAGTTTTCTACAGGCACACTTTGTTTTATGAATAAAGAAAATTTATTTTAATGTTATGACACAGATTTGTTTATTAAAAACATACAAAGCAGTAGAAAAAATGGAAAAGGAGTCAAAATGAAGGATGGAAGTGGAGGAAATGGTTGGAAGCGAGATGAAATATTTCTCAAGCCATGGAGAGCAAGGTTGGGAAGACATTACAAAGAAATGTGCAAGAGCTTGAGGCCAGCGTCAAGAAGCAATAGACCAACATGTCTGCTGATTATATTGTACCAACCTACGCCAAGTTCTGACCTCGTGTGGAGGCCTATGGTAGAGGCTGGATGCGGCTATATTGAATAGTTCTTGCCAAAATTGATGCCTCAAAGTTTTTTCTTTGACATTTTTCATTATACTTTTCCACTAAAAAGTTATTAAGGTTTTGGTTTTGCTTCTTGATCGGCGAAAATTTCCCTGTCCTACTCTGTAGGTACATATATTTAGAAGTTTTATTCATATTGAATTGGCACTCATTTCTTATTATAGTAATAGTTCAAGAAAAATCCAGATCACCAAGCATACAAAAACCATCTGTAGGTCCTACTCACTTAGAATATCCAACGTTATTTATTATTTATAAATTGTTATTTATTGTTAATTGTTTTAGATTCAAAGTTACCTGCTTTTTAAGAGTTACATTATTTATAATATTTTCTATGAGGTTAAGTGTAATCATTTATCCATACAGGTGTGTACATTCATCGAAAAAGTCTATTTTATCAGCTATTTTACCATATTATTAGAAAACTCAAATTGCAAAAAAATTATAAGTTAATGAAGAGAGGTAGAAAATAAAAGTTTGAGCCAAGGGAGTAAATATATATCCTTGCAAAAATAATAAAAATTTCAAATATAATTCAGTTTTTTTCTTCTTCTGCTTCATAACGTATGAATATTATTTTTCTCTTGGGAAATCAATTGAGGAGAGAAAGACCTATTTTATGTAGGTTAAAATACTTGAGGTATGAAGCCTTCAAATGATAATAATAATTATAGATTATTTAATTAATTGGCATGGGAGTTTGTTGCTTCAAAAGTTTTTATGTTACTAATCAAGTTTTTTTTTTTGCAAATTTCACACTATTTTATGACATACATCAATAAAACGGATAATAATAACCATCAAAGTAAAAAACAGTGATTGTTCACCAAAATGAATTCCGCATTACCTTGCATGCCATTAATTCACAACCCAATGTTTCTGGTTAATTTACCCTTATCAGTGTTCTGCACGTTGATGGGTCGAATTATTATTAGCTAATGTGAAGATGTGAACAATTATCTATGTAGATAAGAAAAAGTTAGTCCATCCATCAACACTTCATTTTTGAGTGAGTGCATAATTGAGAAATAGTAGAGATCTGGAATAATCCCAAAACTTGATATTCCCACATGAGGAGAATATAAAAGAATAGATTTGCAGACAAAAAGGAAAAAAGAGTCACCGTCATTTTTACTCCAGTCCTAGAGTGGAAATAAAGAAAAACATGCTAAGCTGTAAGTGTGATTATTCCACTTTCCAAGAATTATATGTCTTAGTATATTGGTACCGCGTGGTTTCATGATATAACTAATAGCAATGCTCATTATATTAAAAAAGAAAAGGAGAGTACAGTTGGTCCCCACTTATGCCAGTTTTGTATAGGGACATTTTTAGTATCAAAACCTGTAAAATTATCTTTAATACCTACACTTTTTACTATTTTACCTATGAATTATACAAAATCCACTGCAGGGACCTCCTGTAGACATCTATATTATTAAAGTAAATTTTGTCGTCAGTTTATAGACGCGCCTCTGAGTAATGCTGGACACTATCACTAGTAGAATAATAGGATAGTTTTACCAACTGATTTTGGACCTCTACTATTTACATAGATTTGATGAATTCATAAGCTACAGTCTCTGTTTCTTTTCGGGGGAGATTGAGAGATACATTAAAAGTAACTACGTGCTGTAGAAAGAATGGTATTCTGATATAAAACGATATCTATGAAAACAAAATAAAGAAAATAATATCTTTTTCTAACAAAAAGGGAATTATACTTTGGACTTAGTATAAAATATTCAGAGTTTAGCAACGAAAAATTATTTTGAAATCAGGAAAACAACGCTTTGACCACTAAAAAGATGCAATAGTAAATTTTTTTAATAAATAATGCTTTGAATTAGTAGCATTTCACCGATACTTATATATAATAATATAGATTTGATTAGAATTCATTGACAGAATGCGGTAATCGTATTTAAAAATGGTGATGTTTTTACCAATTCTGCTTTAAAAAAAGCTATAAATATATTCTTAGACAGGTTGATATTGATAAACTAAAGCTCCTTCAATGTATGATATACATTTTATATAAATTTGAATTTCAAATTGAAAACTTTTTTCCCTCCATCTTTAAAAAAAAATAAACGCAATTTGCATATTTTTTATATATTTCCGGGAATTTGATTTGAGTCTTCATTTTTCCCAAATGATGAAATTCTTTCATTTTACTGAATTAACTTTTTTTTATGTTATGTTTCTGATTATTTTCACCCTTGATAAACAATTTTCTGACTTTAAAAAAGAGCAACATTTTATTATATAAGCCTTAGTCTATATTAATAAAGCAAAATTTGTTTGTTTAAATTCACAGTCTCCGGATGGACCTTATATAGTGATCCATGATGTATATCTTCAAATCTTTTGACATAAGAAATAACTATGAAGTCTTATTAACTACATTTTGGAGACATATGCATATATCATCGAAAGTGTATATATAATTATATAAGAAATAATAATGTAGTCGGACAAATGAAATATTGCAGGCGTGCGCATTTATAACGTGCTCACTGTTTCTGTTTGTTATTGGTCTCTGATGTAGAATCATAATGCATATGAATTGTATATGTTAAGATTTGTATATTTGAATTTGCTGTTAATAAAATATAATATTACTAAGCAATTTTATAATCCAAAATCGAAGAAAATACAACGTAAAATCATTATTATATATATATATTTATATACTAGCAGGAACTTTCTATCTTAAAGACAGCTAATTAAAAAGATTTTATTCATATTTAGCTTATTTATGTTAAAATTCTAAACTAAAACGATTTACTATAAACTATAATTATATAATAAGTAAATTTCTATTGCAAAACCTCTTTGTATACAACAATTTTTGTTGTTTCTGTACATTTGATGTAAATATAGTCAAATTTTCATCACTTTTAAAACTGTTCAAAATACAAACATATAATTGAACTTTAGAAAATATTGATTTTAGTAAATATAGAGTAATTTTCTCAAATGAAACCTTGTGATTTATTTATTTTCATTGCTAGCTTATCATATCTCTTCTTCAACCATAATGAAGATTCAAATTACATATTAAGATTATCTTGCTCATCTTCTTCCTAATTCCTATTTAATACACTTTATCTCTTTTTCAGTTATTACAATAATTCGGGGTTTTTTTTTTTAATTATTAATTTTTTAAGTAAATTTTCGAATGAACAACCCATACCTTAAAAAATATTTGAGATACGAAGAATCGATCTTATCTTATGAAACAAAACCAAATTTTTAACGTAACTCAAAATTCTAAACTACTTTTATTTTATGTTTAAAGTCTGTATCTGTCTCTGTTTTTGAAATAAATGCATTTTTTCCATAGTTTATCAAAGTAGGACATATATACATCACACACAAATAAATTATTTTAATAGTATGTAGGATTTGTAGTTAATTTGCTAAATTGTGAATAAATAATACGACAATTTTAGTCTCAAAGTACATAAGAAAGAAACAACAGTTGACATGATTTATATATTTGGCTAACAACAAGATTATTTTGGGTCATTTTTTTGTTTTGTGTTAAGATTCCGTGATACAATAAAGGTAACGACGTAATGGATTAATTAATATATTGTTACATCTCCCTGCCAAGTTGGAAGGAAGTTTTGTTTTTACCTCTGCTTATTTGTATAGTCACTAAGATACGGAAAAGTTAAAAATTGATTTTGGCCAAACTTGATGCGAAGGTTATTTATGATCACAGTAAGAGTTCATTAAATTTTGAGAGGTCAAAGTCAAAGGTTAAGGTAGCACAAAACGATAAAAATCGTTAATCGACCATATCTTTTGAAAATATAACACTTCTTATGTATATTTAATAAAGATGTTTCATATAGCAAAAAAATCAAATTAAGGAAAAATCCTCCTAGATTAAGGTTTGGAATCTACTGTGTGCCATTTCTAGTTATTATAAGAAAGTGTGAATCATAACAAAGAATGAATTCAAGTACTAATTTATTTTGGATATATTTATAATTATTTATGTGTGTTATTTGATTCTTTATATCCCTTGCCTTGTGCATACAAATTAATTATACGTGGTTTATATATATATATAGGAAAAATTATCAATATCGTTTGCAGTAAAATTTATGGCAGTCAGGGAAAAATAAATTGAAAAATAATAAGAATAAAAAAGAGCTATTTTCGATAAAGCTTTATTCACTATATATACTTATATTTAAATGTGTGTATATATATGTATCAATATTGGAAAATGTATTTTCTCAAGGGGGGAGGAGATCAAAAAGTTATGAGCCTATCTGAAGTTTATTAAAATATACATACATCCATTTTTTATTTATCTGCTGAAAAATTACATTCAAACAATTTTCGGTGTATATTTGACACGTCATTATCTTTATTGCATCATGCAACCTCTTTTCCAAAAAGAAAAGAAAAAAATCCCAAAATCATCTTGAAATTAGCCAAAAAAGGCAATCATGCCAACTATTATTTATCATTAAAGTCCTCCTAGGCTATCATTGTTATATTATCTAACTACAATTTTTAAAATGAATTACGAGTATATTTAATGAAATGATCATATACATATTATTTTGTTCGATACTGTATTAAAATATTACTTTGTAATATTATAAGAATGTATAAATTTTTATTTGTATATGACTAGTATGAGCCTGCCTGGTCCACTGGGTGATGATAATAAAAGGTTAATGTGATGTGAAGTCTGTTTCTAAATGTATAGAGGTTTGTACCCCCCATCCAATATAGAAAGATGATGTTATCTTATGTAATCAAGAAAAAATATTACCAAAGTAATATGTCAAATTAGTTATACAATGACACTATATGGCTTTATTGAACAGATTAAACTCCCATAAGTGTTCATTTGAATTGCAGCAATACAAGAAGAATTAATTGGTTAATGCAATCTTCCCTCCCCTTCTAATTTTTAATAGTAGAGTGTAGAATAAAAAATGTTGCTAGACAGACAAAACGGAGGAAGAGGAAGATTCAAAAGTTAATTTTTGGAAATATAATATAGTCGAATTTTTTCCATAGAAATA
Source organism: Lepeophtheirus salmonis (assembly GCF_016086655.4). Classification (NCBI taxonomy): domain Eukaryota; kingdom Metazoa; phylum Arthropoda; class Copepoda; order Siphonostomatoida; family Caligidae; genus Lepeophtheirus; species Lepeophtheirus salmonis. The sequence continues at coordinate 4,154,829 of NC_052140.2, forward strand.
ATAAAATTTATAATATGACGAGAAATATTATAAGAGCATAATTATAAAACAGATTATTAATTCGTTTATTTTTTATAAAGAATAAATTATGAAATGGACATGACGTATCAAGTGAGATGAGCAAATCGGCAGCTGACAACAAAATAAATAGGGTATTTTTGTGTTAGCTAGGAAACACTGAAGAATTAACAAAAAGAGCACACGAACCAACCGTATTTGTCAAGTATATAAAACAATCTCTGAATTACATCAATTACTGTATATTATTCTCCAAGCTTTAACTACAATCTCAAATTGGATGATCCTAAATTACTTTAATGTGTTTTTAATTATTTTATATACTTGAAAAAACTTTTATTAGTGATACGAGATAAGTTTATAAAAGAGAATGATTACACCATAATAAAGGAAAATGACGATACAAAGACAATCTAAAAATATTACTTTAAATACAAAAGATGAAAAATTGAAAACACGATCGACTAAAATTACACAAATAGTATTTGTTGGAAAGATTAATAAATTCTAATTAAAATCAATAATAATTAAATAAATAATTATTTTTTTTCCTTTCGTTTTATAAGTGTTAAAAAGCCTATATTAACAATCACGTAATCAGATCCGTTGACCTTGTGGATGCTTTATTATTTGTAACAAAACCAATAATTACTAAGAACAAAGCAGAGTTAAGAAGTTGTTCTTTTTTTTTAACACGAATAATGAAATTCCTTTTCTAAAAAAAAGACTTTTCTACCAAAACCTTCATTTGAAAGTCAAGCAAACTCCAATATTGTTTGTTTACATTTGGTAGTGTTTTTTATCTTAAAGGAATTTAAATTGACCTAATTTCCTATGAATAATTTATATACGAAAGCTTTTCTATTATACTGCCACTATTTCCTTTTTTAAATCAACCTTTTGTAGAAAGCTTTCAGAAAGGGAAAGTTTAAAAATTTATTGAATATGTACAAAAGCTTGGATGAACATTGAACATGACTAGATTTATGACTCATATGACATATGACTCATTTCGCCTTAAAGCAATTTTGCCTTAGGCTATTTACCCGTAATATAAGTTATTCTATCTTATTGCTTATTTTTGTTTAAAATTGGTGTTCCTTTTGAACTTTTTAATCTAACATTTGATCCATTTCATAGAAATAAATATTGTATAAATTGATTTAAGAAATTGAAAGGGAACATCACATTCAACAAAAAATAAACAATAACGACATATGCCCCTTATTTATTTATATATTAAGGCGAAATATCCTTTGGTAAAATGACTTTACAGCATTTTATCGTGAGGCAAAATATTTGAAGGCATACTTACCAAGTACTAAATGCAAGTATTAAGTCTTTATTATTCTTAAAGCTATTTGATTAAGTTTATGGACAGGTTTTTGTAAAATTGTCTTTGCAATGTAGTAAAATTATGAATTTTGATGCAATTTATGACGTCAGGTAAAACGCTCTATGGGATAGTAAAATCACTGTACGAAAAGTATCCCAGGTGCATTATCGCATACTTTTCGCATCTCTACAAACAGCTCATTCGGTCAACAGACATACATATGTATTTATAAGCATATATTGCAACCCTTACAAAGAAAAAATATATTTTTGTCATTACACATTGAACATACAATAGTTATAATGCTGGAGGAATATACTAATACATATATATATATATGTACATATTCAATCATGAAGAGCCAGCGAATCTCATCCATCAAACCTATGGAAAGAGTAATAACAATATAATATTCCATGTTATACATCAAAGGAAAGAAAGAAATATTCTTCGCATTGATCGTTTGTTGGTAGTAGCTTATAATATGCTCAAACAACTCATAAATCATCAGTGTCACTGAGATGACTTATTATTTACTACTACCAACATATATATATTAGAAGTTTTCATAGGCATTTATTATTTGTTCTTTAGAGCAAAAAAAAAAAATTGATCATTTTAGTAGTAGTAATAATAAATGTATATATATATGTAGCCAGTCAACATAAAAGTAAGCTGAAATTGAGTGTGTGTGGATTATATTTGTATTCTTTGGCGAATTACCATTAATTTTTATAAACAAATTATTTTTATTCTTCTTTGAATGCTCTGTAAACTTCACCAAATTGATCATGACAATAAAAGAATGATCAATTTTAAAAGGGTCAATATAGGTATCTTATATCGAAATAAGATGGCAAATCTTAATGCATTCACAAAATTTGAATACAAATCCTATAATGGACTTAAATATGCCAATGAAATATTGGGTTGTTTGTATAAATGAAGTAAAATAATAAATTGGGAATTTATTTTTTTAATTTTAGTTAATTTTTTTTTTTTGTGTTGACACATGCTATGTTTATTACTCATTCAAAAGATATAACAAATAAAGAATTGATTCCAGTATCACCATTTGTTGTGTGATTTTATGCCTAAATTCTAAACAAAAAAAGAACATCTAGAAGCAAACAAAATAAAATATGGAAAATGTATTTATATAAAATTATAAATTAATTCATACAGACCAATAATTCATAGACATATTTCGGCCTATTATAGGCATTGTATTCAAATTTTGGGGATGATCTAATATGCTTAAGAGTGTGAACCATAGTTTGAAACCATGAACTTATGATAATTAATTTAGGCCCAATATGGTAACTTTGAAACATTAAATTCATATATATTTTCATTGTAAAAATGAAATGATGCTGCTTTAAGTGCAATTTACGGCAGACCAAAAGGTTTAATCATAATAATTGGATCATAGAAAATACAAATCTTTGGTGCCCAAAATATGTTAATTTAAAAAAACTATTTATTGAAATTAGCCTTTATCTCTGAACCTTTTGCTTCTTTTCAAAATTGAAAGAGTTATACATACTCGTACTGATGTAAGTATGATATTTTTAAAATTTTAAATAAATTAACTTCTATAATTCATCTGATACAGTATGGTTCTGTATTAATCTAGGTATTTAACGAGTTCGTACTCGTATATATAAAAGATTTTGATTATAAGCATTTCTTTCTTATAAAATATTTTGTGCTCCAATATAGGATCAACAGAATATATGGGTTAAATATATCTTTTCTCAAAATTTTTGAGTAAAATTAATGGGACTAGGATTTTTTTTAAAGACTTGTATGAGACCATTACAGTTATAAATATTTCGATCCAACCTCTGTCTTGTCTGGTATTGTAGTAAAATCCGGGGTTGATCCGGAGACACGTCATTTGTATTAGAAAAAGGATTAATATATATTTTATTTTTCAAAAAGAAGTCGTACTTGAAATTTGGCCCGACCATATTTAAAAAAAAGGAAAGTTTTGTTCTAGTATAAATTTTTGTCCAAAAATATCGATATAAATCTGTCTAGAAAAAATATCTATATAACGAACCAGAAAAAATTATTCTCAGACTGAGTGTCAGCAAAAGTCGATACATACTATCAAATTAGAAATTCAATTTGAAAATATTTCGTTATGGAAAAAAAACACCTATTGATTTTATGGATTTATGGATTGAGGGCACTCAAATAATATTATATATTTTTTATTTCCAATCCCTTTTTGATTGCTCATAAAAAAATACTTTCTATTTCAAAATTGGATAAAGGAGTTTATTATTCATATAGGTAAATTCTAACTATTTTACCAAGTAGTTTGACTTCTCATTATGTATAATAGCATTTTTTTAAATATGCATATTGAATCCTTTTATGTATATTAAACTCATATTAAGGGGGGTAAATAATTGTATTTTTATAATTAAAAAGTTAAATTCAGGACTTTGATATACAGAGTGTTTTGAACAAACTTTTAAGTCTTCCCGATCCTTATCCAGTACTTGTATAATTCTGAATTTTTTAACATCCTAAAGGTATTGTACGCCTAACACATTGATTCTGTCAAAAGACATAACAACGATGGAGCAAGCCAAAAGAATTTTAATAATTGAACGTCATTGGAGGGTAGGGGAAGGGGGGTGACAGCCTGGCGACATTACTAGCATACTTAAATATCTCGTAAGAACTGTTTCTGATCTTTCCATGCTTCATCAGAGAATGCATAAGTCATAAATTCAGAACAAATGCCATGGAATAGATGAAGGGCAACATGTCCCAATTTCGGAAACCTTAACTCAAACTCACCCTATCTAATTCCGTTTGACCTCATGACAATTTCAAGATCATGAAGTGTGTAATTGTTAAGCAAGTAGTTACAATTACTTTATCACACAACCTTTTATACAAAAAGAAACAGAAAAAAAACCCAAAATCATCTTGTAGTTAGCCAAATAAGTCAAACTTTCCAACTGCTATTTATGTCTTAAGTAATCCCAGGCTATCATACTAATATTATTTATCCATAATTTTTAATGCATTATATATTTAATAATTTAAAAATCCTACGTAGTATTTTATGCAATACTTTATTATAATATTGCCTGGAAATATTTTATTAAAAGCTTAGTTTTACATTTTCATTTGTATATGATATCCAAAAATTTTACATAGAATTAATAAAATGGCCAATATATACACGAATATATATTTTTTAAATACAAATCTTTCAACATTTTATAGAAGTTGTTGGTGAAGCAGATAGATAATATTTTGAATAAATTCCCAAATGGCTTATACAATTTCAGTGCTTTACTTTTAAGTTTATTTGCAACAATCTGTACGTAGTTTGACTGTTCACAGTGAATAGTAACTCTCTATTAGTTAAGATATGACTTATACATATTTTTTGCATGTTAAAAGGCATGGTTGTTATGACTTAATTAAAGAGTTGTTTTTTAAACATATGATAATTATTAAGAAATTAATTTGATTTCACATTTGCTTTTTCTTAGTAACTTTCTTTTTTCATTTGATTGCCAATCATTGACTATTTCCACACAAACACACGAAAAAAAATTCGAAATAATTTCGTATTTTAATTAATGCTAAAAAAAATGTTCAGATTTAATTAATCTTGCAGTTCATTAACAAGTATATAAAAAAGAGAATTTGTTTTTTCTTCATTGATTAGATAGTCTAAAAAAAGGGGATTTAGTGTTTATTGATTGATTTGATCAATAATGATTTTTTTAGTTAGATGTGTATACTTAACAATATTTTATTTTGGATTTTTATCAGTCATGATTAGTATATAAATCAGGTCCATAAAAACATATAGAAAATAAATTAATTATTGACTATCAGGTGTACATTTATAAGGACTCATTTTAACAACTGGCGTGCTTAGCAAAAGCTCAGCAGCTCATATTCAAAAACAAAAGAAAACTGGGTACATATTTTAAAAGTTCTATATCTTTTTTATCGTGCTAGGTGTCGTTGATATTGGCAACCTGCACAATGTTTTTTTTTTTAAAGCTGTTATCATTATACTTTCATTCTCGAGTAGATAATATCTAATTATTGAGTAACTACATGTGAGTGTGCTTATGAAAAACACAGTGCAATTTTATAGTTGTTGGTTTTTTTAAATTATTTTCTATTGTTATTACACAAATTTATACTATTAAGCAAAAATTTGTCTGTTCATTGACGCCTAATGACTCTTAACAATGCCAAGTAATGTTCAAGTTATATTTTCTGTAAACATGGATACGTTTATTTTATTGTTCACATTACAAAACTCAATTTTATAGGTTTTTTAGAGATGGAAGAAAATATTATGTGTTCATCTATTAATGGGAATATCCCACTGTGATATTTAATCATACTTTTAATTAAATAAATATATCTATGTACAAAAAAGTTGAACCTACTGAGACAAAGCATTTCTCGAACCTTTCTCTCAAAAAATATAGAAAAAAAGTTGGGAATAAGCCAATTCTTTCAATTTGTAGAATTATTATATATTTGATGGTTGATAATTGTTAACAACTTAACAATATTTATGTAATTCGAGTTGAACTATTAATGATTCATGACAATAATAAATATGTCCGGAACACACGCACTAGTTAAGATTTCATACATATATGTTCCCTTCTCAAGAATTATATAATATTAATAACAGCTTTATAACATAAAAATGTAGTTCAATTTGCAAAAAGTCACTCCTAGTACATATTTTACACCGCTTTGAAGAATGCCAGATACAAGTCCTAGTTGAATGGTAGAGATGCCAACTTATTTAAAGCTTTTTTTTCATGTTTATTTTCATACTAAGGTTTGCGTGATTCAATAAAGGAGTTGGAGGATATTACACCATGTTGTAAGCACTAAATACTTAATTGTTAATAGCTTCAAACCTATATGTAGAAAGTAACACATAATAAAGAATAAAAACCAGGAGCCATCCAAGCAAGGAATCATACGTGTCTGTTACCTGCATAATATCAAATAAGATAAAAATAGAACCAAAAGAAATAGCAGGTTGAGTAGTTTAATTCCATTATCTTCAAAAATTGATATCAAACAGATACCTCTTTGTTTAGTTGTTACAAACCATGAACAAATACCTGTTTATATCTAAATAATTATCCTTAATTTCTAAGAAAAACGTTAGTGTCATTCTCAGCTCTTTTTTTCTCTATTACCGTATTAATTGGGAATTGGTTAGAGATGGGACTTAGTAAGAGCGCAAGAAAAAGGAAGTAGCGAGATATATGGTGTTACTGAATCATATAATTTGTGATGTTCTTACATATGTTTTTCTCACCGTGGTGTTATCTTCTTCCTATGAAGTATTTAAAATGCATAATAAAAAAGTATATACGAATTTAAATATAATTACAATATTTTCTCTACACTAATACTATTTTAAACGGTGAAGGTTCTACTCTTTATTGTAGTAATTCATTTTCTCTCCCAAAGTCATAAAACAGGCAGGTAATATTAAGAAGATTCTTAATTCAGGTGTACCATATGTCTCGCTCCTGCCTTCTCCTCTTGCTCTTTTTTTCTTTGCAAACTACTCAACTCTACTTATACAACATCAGTGGTGGGAGGGGTTTGGAGTCTATCCAACATCATTACTTTCCATAATTTACAGGCACTTTTTTTAGTGGTTATAACTGTATACTCTGAATATATCTCCCCAAGAATGAAAGAATAATGATAAAACCTTTGTAAAAATAAAGACAAAACTCTTTAGATTACATACTAGAAAAAATATCATAAATATTAAAAGAAATGTGCACTTAAAAATGATGCCTTGGTAGACAAATAGAGAGACAAACTTTGTTTTATTTAAAATAATGCTTGTTATAGTGCTTTAGAAAATTTAAAAAAAAAAATCAATCTAATTGCCAACAACTCTTACACACTAAAAAAATGCTTTGGATTTACACTCATACAGAATATGTATCCATGAATAAATAGAGTACTTTTTTAGCGTTTATACCTTTGAATTCATAATTTAAAATAGGTGTTGGTGATGTTTATAAGCAAATAAAAATTGAAAAGCTGTTTATCACCCAGCAAGACCCTAAAACAAATGTGATTTTTAATATTTATATTGTTTTTCCTTAGACAAAAGTTGTCTCAAAGGCATAAAAATGTAAAAAAAACTCAATAAATTTAGTAGGAAAACAAAATCATTACAGATTCCTAAACAAATGTCTAATAACAACACTAGTACAAAAAGCATTGAGGTGACAAAGGAATTTTGATGGTCAGTTCGGCATAATAAAGCTGTAATAGATCAAAATTTCAGTCTGCAGCACTGAACATCAGCTATAACAAAGAGTAAAACAAAGATACCTGTGAGATACGAGTCCCACAACTTACGAACTTTTTCTTTACGAGATACGAGAGTGAGTGACGTAACGCAAATGCCACTTTAAGCTTGACTTTGTTAATTTTAGGATAAAAGGTTATGCCTTACGAGCTCCGTCAAGAAACAAATTCAACTCGTTTATCAAGTTATTACTGTATAATATTTTCTCTCTGGATGTGTATAATAATTTCAACCTTGTCCACTAAAGAAAAGAAATGAAATATTAACTTGGTTTATCCACCGTCAGAACCAATAAACAGTGAATATTACTTCTCTTGATGGAATTACAGATTATTGATGTAAGAAAAACATGCAAATGTGACATCAAATTATACCCTTTTTGCCAGGTGCTACCTTAACTTAAACAATCGATTTTTTTCGTTATATATTTTTGCATTTAAAAAAAGGTCCTAAATTAGTTTAAGTTGAATTCTGCTATTGATAAAAATAACAAATATTATTAAATCATTTTTCAATTTAAAAAAATTAACGAACAAGTTATAATGTATAAATTAAGGACAACCTTTTCTCAAAGTAAATATAAACTTTCTTTAAAAACGAAAAGAAAAAAATATTAAGTGGTTAAAAGTGCAAAAAAATATAACTCAATAATTATTGTTTCTTATATAGTACACAGGGATGCACTTATGGTGCACTTTCCATTGTAAATTTAATTATTATCCATATCCTAAAGAATAATTTATATTCAAATTAAAGCTATCTTGTGTGTACCTATGTGATTTACACTGGGCATGGAGGATTGCAATATAAAAACTGATCTTTTGAATATTGCATTCAGAAAATTGCCTTTCGGATAATGGACTGCAATAAAACTACATATCATTTGACAGCTATATAGTGGTGAATCTACCTGTATCGGTTACGAATTAACAAAATCAAAGCTATTTTGTGTGTAACCTATGTGAGTTCCGATAATTAATCTTTTTATGGGATTTCCACCATGTGCAGAGGATTTCTTGAACATTGCCGACAAAAAACATATTTATAGTGATTTTTGATGTAATTTCCACCGTGCTCAGAGGATTACCCACAGGAAAACTCCCTCCGGAATGTTACCATCCGAAAACTGTCTTTCGGAAAATTACTTGGAATTATACTCCATTTTAAAATTAATCTACAACGGATTTTTGAAACACCTAACTCCACTTCAATATCTCTAAAAAAATCCTCCTAATTCCCTAATACTTTTTTACAACGGCAGCTTCCACAGCCACTATCTATGTTCAACAGTTTTCTGCTAATGGAATAACTATCTATTGATCCTTCGACAGGACTAATCATTAGATATATAGAATAATTGTAGGTAATTGTCTGATGACAATATTCCTTTGGGTAATATTCCTGCGAGTAATCCTTCCTAAAACCGATTCCCACTTGAAAAAAATAATTTTGTAAGAGAAAATGAATTCATGCTCTGATTGGTATGTAAGTATATCAAAATGTAGTATAAATCAATTCGGTTGCTAAGAGATAGAAATGCTTTGATTAACAAGGTTATTATTATTTCATTTTTTTTTTTTTTACTTCCTTGCACACGGGTAAGAATTAGTGTTTACACAATAACAATACTAATGATCTATTTCAGATACATAGATTACAAACACACTAATAACTAAGTCCACTTTTCACGACTTAATTGGGAAGGGGAGGAATGCAATTTCAGATTTATTTTATTTTCACCGTATAAGATAACTCAAATGCCATCAAATCATGTGATAATTATATTGCTGTTCTATATTATAATAAGTCCCTGCAAAAGTTCTATGAAAATGAAAAATAATTTTAGTTTTCTACTAATTGTTGATTATAAATGTATATTAGAATCTTGTTGTTAATTATATATTTGTTTTTACACTTAACAAAATCACCCAAGAAATTGCAATTGTAATGTTTCAATTTTGCAAATAACGCAAATAAATTACACAAATAAGTAATGTGATTAATTGATAATAAAATTTTGACCTTTGATCAATTTAAAAGTAAAAATGTAAAAAATCGTTCATTTAAAAATAAAGCCCATTTTAAATTAGTGTATGAATTTATACACAAGTAAAATGGTTAGTGTTGTATTGGTCCTTTTATGGGACCAAGCACCACAGTTTAGTCGATTCCTCCTTGCCGTTTCTTAAAAAAGGTAAAATTAATCCCTCGTGACGTCATTGAGGGTGTTTTTCCTTTTTTAATTATTCTGTTACATCACATAATAAATTAGTTAACTAAGTATAATATGTTCATATTATAATGAAAATATAAGTATTTTTTGCAAGATATGTGAATACATATCTCATATATCTTCTTTGGACCAAATAAATAAGGGCCGACATATCACTAAAAGTGACCCTTAAAGTAGCCAAAATTGCTATAAAAAAAATAAAAAATTGAGAGATTATATTTGGAAGGCCTAAAATCAGAGCCATTATATGTTTCATGTATTGAAATAAATATTCTAAACTATTGTAAATTATTAGGTACCTGAAATTATCCCACAAATTTGAAGAATAAGCCTATAACTTCTCAAATATGCCTATGAAATAAATAAATCAATGTAATTGTCGGTTTTTTTTATGTTAATGTACCACTTATTGATGCAAAAAATAACATGTGAGTTTTCTACTATTCATACTTGAGCATGGTAAGTTAATAATATACATATATATTTAGTAGGAAAATTTACATATATGTGAGTACAAAAAATATGTAGGTACATAATATTAGCAAATAGGTTAAATCTGTCGAAAGGAAGGGGGGATAACATATGTGTACATAAACTAGAGTACTATATACTTAATAAGATCTTACATATTAAGTGAACCATCTGTATTTAAGTATGAGTACTTTAAACTCAAAATTATATTACATATATAAAAATAGGGTTGCAAATACTAAGCATTTTTTTAGTTCGAGTTATTTTTAGGGGAATAGTATTTATATATACTTATAAGTGATATAAATCGTTTGTATTTTTTAAGTAGTTCATGTTATTTTTTTTTTCATTGGTTATCTTAGCAGTCGTCATTATTATTTAGTGTAACATCCTTTACTAAATAGATTCAATTATATTCAAAACATGATTGAACATTAGTGTGTGCTCATAGAAGACGGAGGGAGAGTAACCTTGAAGATTTGTTGCAGAGTTATAATTGGAAGTCATTCTTGGACTCTGAGTAGAACTGGGAATCGACATCGGAGTAATTCTTGACAATATCCTTCTCGTGACTGCTGACTATAGTTAATCTTTTCCAAAATATTCTTCAAATTGTCAGGGTTAACATTTTGATTTTTTTGAACAAGCCGGTTATACACACAATTTCCATCACTATTTATGATTCTTCTTTCATTCTTAGGAAGATATCCGGTATTTATATAGTAATCATAAGTACCTGTGCTCATAAATTACGTAGAGTCACAATGATTATTTTTTTGGGTGTTACAAGTGTAGTCCCTATTGTATTCGGAGTCAGAGGTGCCTGGAACCATAGTGGCTAACCCACATTTGCCAAATGAAACCAGAAACTGGTATTTAAAACCAGAGGCGTGGCTAGCTTTCATCATTTTGGGGCTTAGCCCCAAAATTTGTTAAATGTATTTAAATATAGTTATAATATTTTCCCATCAAAAATGCAATTTTAAAGGTCCTATTTATGGGAGTAATTCTTTTTTTTTCCTCCAAAATCATATAACAGCCAGCTGATATTAACATGGGTCTCAATTCAGTAATACTAGCTCCCGCCTTTAGCTTGTGCTTCCCAATAATTCCATTTTTACCTATTATTAAATAAATAAAGATATATTTTCTCTTGTTGTTGACAGATGTACTAAATACTTTCATAAACTTATTTCCTACTTTTGAAATAAATGAATGTTTATAAACAAAAAACCAACTTTTGTTTCTGTTCTACTAAAGTTTTTTTTATCTAATACTTTTTCTTGTAAAGAAATGGTGCTTTTATTTGCATATATATTAGGGTGGATTAGAAAATCAGAGTTTGAGAAATAGATAATTGAGGTGTATTGGGAAATTTGTTAATTACAAATTTTTGATTATTTCGGTAGTGATTTTGAATCAATTGAATTAAATGTCGTTAGAGAAATAGAATAGGTGTACTCTTTTTTTGAGAGGAATACATTAGAAAGAAGAGTGATGAAACTAAATATTGACAAAGTCTGGAAAAGGGACCTTAAAGGTCAAGAAAGGTAGTAATAAAAAAAAGTCATTACCTTGTAAAAAAAAAACAATTCGACCAAAAATTAACCAAATTCTATATGAAAAAGACCTTCCATGATTTTTAGGTTAAAAATTGAAAGAACCGAATGTTATTGTCAAAAAATAAATCTTGTTTCATAGTCTGTAGAATAAAATGTCACTTAGAAAATATTAATATAATATTCACCTCCCCTCCACTGCAAAATTCTACCACAGGTCTTGTTTATAATACTCTGTTCTATTTTCTATTGCTCATGAGCTCCGGCACTTTATATTTAAATGTTATTTCCTCATATCCTTAAAGAATAAGGATATTTACAGATTAGGGGTCAAAACTTGGATAGTATTAAATTAACATCGTAAATGGATGGCTTTGGCATTCCTCTATGTGACCTTGATCCTACTCCGACCTCAACCCCCTGGAATTGGCTGCTCATTTGTCTTGGAGAAAAATGCCTTCCGCGCCTCTCATTCAAATTTTGATTCGCTCCGAGCTACCATCATGGTAGCATGGTATGCCATGGACACGACCTTCCTTGTCAAGAGCTGCCAATCTGTTACCCGGTGTGTTGCTTGTGAAGGAATACATATTCAATTCAAAATATAGTTAATATATTATTTAAGCATATTTTAAATCGGCTTTGAGTTGCCTTTTCCTGGTTCTATAAAAATCAAGCTTTTTTGTAAATTATTCATGCTACTACAAGTTTTGAGTCCTCCCTCTGTACTTTGCAAAGTAAATAACCCTCTTCAGATTGCAGCTTTAAAAAATCAAAAAAAAACTTATTTTTTACAATTAAAGTTGCATGTTCCAAAAAATAATCATCTTTTGGATGTGCATATAGGTATGTATTGGGGAACTGTTGAAATGGACTCCCTTGAGCTCATATTTAATCCAAATTATTTCCATACAAAAAAATACCCCTTTTTCAAAATACGAACAATATGATCAAAGCCCCTCAAAAGGAACCACTCTAATATATGTGCATATAATATGTGTGCTGTAACAAATAGTTGCATATAAGACTCACATATTGCTCAGAAAAAAGAAGTAGAATAAATTAGTTTGAACGTATAATTTTGTAGAGGGCAGAATATCAATTACGTATTTACATAAACATACTGATCACCATATCATTATATAAAAGATTAAAAAATAAATGTAACAACCACATAAAAATATACATAAATTTATTAAACATGAACTTGCAACTTTATATAAAAATAATTATTGTAATGAGCTTTAAATATATAACATATTAACTACCCAGGGAATACTCTATACTAAATACAGTCTTTTTTTTTTCCTTTTTTCAAATGTAGTTGGTCAAAATTAAGCAATTGTTTAGAGTATACAGTGTGTGGAAGCTAATTTTTCGGATCAAGAAAAATAAAACTTTTTGCTTCAAAAACTCAAAATTTCATTAACTGATTGAAAAATAAATATTTACAAAAATTGCTGGCAAATCATAGAGGTTCCATCTTTTTTCGATATGGCCTCCATTAGAAGCAATGAAAACCTCATTAAAGGTCCTCAGAGTAGTTGGACCTGACTTTAGAGATTGTGGAATTTAAGTGATCCAACTTTTGGTGTGGGGTTACATTTGTGATTCCCTCGATAAAAGGGATCAAGGGGATTCAAGTCGGTGGATGACAAATGTTAAACGTCCTTGAGCAAAAAATCATCAAAGTTTTGGGTGCATAACTCCACTTATTGGAACTCTGGACGTCCATTTGGCAACGTTTTTAGCATGCATAATTGAAAAATAGACTTTTTGAATCAATAATTTTAGGTTTTGAAAATAGGTTATCTACATTTAAAAAAAAAAAGAAGATAAAAGCTAGTGATACCTCTGACACAGATAATTTATTGGGAAATTATAAGGAGTGATGCTAATAGGGAGCCTTTTGGGGACGTTAATGTTTTGGAAGAGAACAGGTAAGTCGTCATGACGTTTCATTAGATCAGCTACAATAAGTTATGATGAGGGGGAGAGGGAGGTGGAAATAAAGAATGTCAATCCCCCATTCTACTCTAAATCCATCAAGAACTTATTAAACATTTTAACTCCCCTAAAAATTATGATATGAGCGCACGCAAAACTTCAATTCGGTTTCTTATATATTAATGTATGTAATAGAAAAAGGAAGTTCATTCCTCAGGAATTAAATAATGGTTACAACAGCTTATGAAAAGAAAATTCATTTTTACTTTTGCAAACTATTAAATAACGTGCGAGTTAAAAAAATGCACCCTATTTTCATCAATAGTTATAAGAGTAAGTCCTTGTTGGACTCTGAGTATAATTGAGGATCGACATCCGAGCAATTTTGGTCCTTGTTCTTGCTATACACGGAATGAGATTTGTGTTTATTTCCTTCCTTTCAGGGCTGTTTGCTGCTGATGTGGTAAAGCATGATAACAGTTAATCTGTCTGGCTCCAAAAAATTTTTGGAGATATTCTGGATGTCCACAATAACTTTTCATTTCTTTTATTTTTAAATAACAGCAGATCATATTTTGTACAAATCTAAGAATTGTTATGAGCTGAAAAAGATATTTAAATTAAGACAATCGTGTAATAAATTTTTGGGTAAATCAATGGACTATCAAAAAAGATCAAGGATTAGGTAATCCTCGTAAATTCATGTACGTAGAGAATTAACATTGATGTAAATGATTTCATAGTAAACCCACAGTACAGCTGTTTTCAGGAGAGATACCGTTGTTGATGATGACTTTTAAACAAAATTGACAATCTATTTAAATATATGTATATTTATGAAACTTCTTATTAGATGGTTGTTGGAAGCTCTCAAACATTATTGAGGATAGGGAAACAATGACCGAATCAATTTTTACCCAAACAAAGACAGATACAAGAATACTTTTATATAACAAGGTTATCTGAAACTCTGAAATGTTCTGTTAGGGTGTACCAAACATATAAAGCATAAAACATACTCAACTTGTATGTAAAAATAAAATAAACCGAAAATGAACGTGCTCATCCAAACACTTAGAAAAGAATGTTTAGCAGCTAGCATTACATTTTACTACATTAACTACAAACAGTCGTAACAGAAATGAAATAAACACAAATCCAACTCCATATATATTCAGGACATATAGGCTGTAATTACTACGATGTTGATTTCATTTCTACTCCGAGTTCATCAAGGACTTACCACTTACAACTCCTCATTGTCACTATCCATTTTTTATAAGCACCCCCAATAGTTATTAAACTATACTTAGATGTTCTGTATTAACGAATTAAATAATAATTATTTCAGCTTTGGAAGATAAATAAACCTATTCAGATTGCCAACTTTAAAAAAATAACGAATAATTTAGAAGAAAGAAAAGTTCAGAAATTAAATATAAATAAGTCATTTCGATTTCATCTCATCAATAAATCCTAATCAAATACATTGGATATGAAATATATTTAAATTTGAGTTAACCTTTCTGCCTCTAAAATATTTATTACTTATTACAATTAGTCAAATAATCAACTTAAGTATATGTAACTTTCAAAAAATTTAATGCAATCATACATTGCTAAATTATTCATCATCCTATGAAAAATGTAAAGTTGAACGGAAAAAATTAATCAAAATTAAACTTTTTTTGACAGCAAATCTTTTGAAGTTGTAATAAAAGGCTTATACTTAAGTTTTAGCTATAACATTAAGCAAGTGAAAAAATCATATTTGCTATGTAAATGATCCTTCAATTTACTGGATTTCTGTTTGATTAGGCACATGTTGCAGTAGCTGTAATCAAGATAGCTTAATAATTATTTGATTTTTGTGATTGTTTCAATTAATTTTTATAACCTTAAATTATTATCTATATAGTTATTACATTTCAAAATATGGCTCTGAATAAAAATGATGCTCAAAAAACGTGATATTTTTTACAAAAGGCTTTAGTAGCCAAGCTTACTGCGCTTTTAAATTTTAAACAGTCATTTTTGTATTTTATAGTTTAAATAACAATAATAAATGTGAGTTTTAGCAGGCGGTCAAAAATGCTGTTACATTGTGTAATTGGTTTCATTACTATTAAAGTAGTCAAACAGATAATCATTGAACTTAGATTTTATAAATTCTAAGAATAAATATTTGTCTTTGTTTGATACCTTTACTAGAACTCAATGCTCAAAACTTGAACTTCATATTCAATTAGGTAAACTTGATAGTTATAACTAGACTTCAACACTAGAAACGAATTTTTAAAGGGTTTTTTTACTCATCAAAAATATATTATTTGTAATTTAAAAATTTATGTGCGAATAAAAAATTAATTTTGTCTATCTTTCTTTAGTTACAGGTATGTTTCCTATGGTAGTGGGGGACGACTATGTCAGAAGAAATAATTCTTTGAATCTTGTTTCTACATAGTTACTTTTTTTTTTCATTTATAAGACCTTATCCTTGTTGTTTGTCAAAAGTGAAAGTTATTTAGGGAAAATAGGAAAAAAATATTTATAGGGTGACGTTTTGATATTTTCCGCAATTTTTTTTTTAAATTTCATATCAAGAGAGTATTTAATCAAAATATGGGAACTTTTTTTTAATAAGGTGTATACTAGTTATTTACAGGAAAACAAATTATAAATTTTAAGCTAGTTCTACCTAGGTGTATGGAAATTCTGCAGATGTGAATTTACAGCCTCATACCACAGTTTTGAGAAAAGATACTGATTTAAAATTTTTACACGAGTTAAGTGATCGTATTTCAATTTTTTGCCGCATTGACTTTTTGTCTCTAGATTAATGTCAACAAAAATGACAAGCTGTTTACAGAAACGATTCAAAATGGACTCTTTGCACAAAAATCACAGAGCAGATTGAGGCAGGAGATAAGCTCAAGGACATTGTTGAGACTGTTTACCAGGTTAGGGACATGTGGGGAAGGGGTATACGAATTTCAGAGACATAAATGATTTATGATTAACTAACGCATGTTTATTGTCCATTGAAAGATTATTTAACAGTCAATTTGGGGCCAAATTTTCTCTTCCTCTAAATTGGATGTTGTCATAAACTGCCTCCCTCACATATATGATCAGGTAATCATAATCCTGAATGCTACAGAGGACGCATATGTAGAAATTGGAGTTTATTTTTTAAATAAAAAATGAATTAATGAGTTAATCATCGATGTTCTACGGCTCACAATCTCAATTTGTCTTTGCAAAATTGCGTGTAGTAAATCAATAATTATATTCTTTAACTATCTCCTAAATACTTTTCCATATTGAGAATAAATAAAGCAAACTGCACAGTATTTAATGAATTGTAATGCTTCATCAATCAAATAACATCCTTTTCAACTACGAAATATCGAACACCCAAATGGGAAATTCCCAACGATCACTCGGTATATAATACTTGAAACAATATTATATTTAGTTATAAACATATATATAAGAAGGGTAATAGTTTTTTTTTCTTTTTGAAGGACGGTAACAAATTATTAACTATTATACAACAAATAATAAATAAAAACACAGTATTATTTATTTAGCAATGACTTATGCTTTTCCGAAAAAAATATACAAACATATGTGCTCCGTTAACTCAAAAGAAAGCTAGAGCTATTTTTCTGAAAATTAAAACTAGATTACATTTGTATTCTTTGACAAATTATCATCCATTTCTATCAACAATTTAGATTTATTAACCCTTTCGCTGAGCAACAAATTATATTTGAAGGAACTTATCGGGGCTATAATAAGTCTCAGTAATCAAATAAAGGTTCAAAGCTTTAGGTAACATTCTTGAGTACCATTTATCATCCCAAAAATTTGAATATGAAGCCTTTTATTGACTTAAATATGTCTGTTAACCATTGGGGTGGATGTATATATGAAGTAAAAAAAAATTAATTGAATTTTATCCTTTTTTTGATTTGTGATCAAGATTGTTTTTAGGTTGACGCAACACATATTACATAAATGTATATTGTGTTTATCAAAATATGACTAATTAATAATACTAACTACAATAATTAGTACAATAGGTAGTAGTTGTACTTCAAAAAAGAATTGGAACAAAAATCAAGTAATTGCAAAATGACTCTTGGTCAATACTTAGAGATTCTTATAGGTACGTAAATCGTGTATATTTTTAAGGGGTCTTATTTTTTGGAATTGGTAATCTGAAGGTAATCTTTTCCTCAATAATTGTTATTATGATTTAGTTTCTGAGCAGTGAAATTCCTTTCCTATTACATTCAATTATACTCAAAACCTTATTAAGCATTCCTTTGTGCTCATAAAAGACGGCAATTAACCTTGAAGATTTGTTGTTGCAGAGTTATAATTGTGTGTCCTTGTTGGACTTAGAGTAGAATTGAGGATCGAGAATGCAGTAATTCTTGTCAAAGTCCTTGGTTATTTCCTTTTCCTTTTTTGCCACATCTGATTGTAGCTGCTCTTCTACAAACGATTCTTCAGAATGTCAGGGTTACGTATGTTCATTTTCAATTTCTTTTTTTTAGTATACACAAAGTACAAACAATTTTAATTATTAGATATCACTAAGCCTTGTGGTTCTTTTTCACATAATTATAATCTCCTTCACCCCGCCCAGTACCATATAGACTTAATGACTATTTTCTTCCCTCTAGAACCACGTGGTGTCTATGTTATTTAATAAAATACGGGCCCTTTGCCTTTTTTTTATTTTTAAAATTTACATTTTCTTTAAAAGACAAAGTTTTCTTATGGCCTATAAGAAAATTATTTCATATTACTATGATTCAATTCCAACATCTCTGTTTATCATTTACATAAAGTAGTACGTATGTATTACCACTGTGCACATATCGTTCAAACATAGAATCTCTTATTTTTCCTGTTAAACGACATGAATGTACTTATTGTCTTACATAAATATATAAAAAAGAGGCTGATGATATGAGTTCCACTTGTAATTTTGTACATGTGTCTTCAGAAATATTTTCTTTTTTTTTAGGCACTAAAACAATATTATTCATCATTTATTTTTATTTTTTTTGAAGGGGGGATAGTCTTTTCTTTTCCAAAACTGTCAAATACAAAAATACTCAAGATTCAATGTTTGGACATATTAGGATGGTTGATGTTCCAACTTTTTTCGAATTTTGATTCTGAGAAGTGCGAACAAGTTGTCATGGGGTAAAAAAATAACCTGCGAAAAAATTCAATGACAATGACCAATGACTTTTGGAAAAAAAAATTTAAATAAATAATATTTTATATTCTGCATAAAATAACTTTCGTAGATAGTTTTTGAAGCAAAAACGTCAATAAATTTATAAAAAATATATGGATAATTGTTTAATTTAAGTGTACAAAAATAAAGGCTACACCCTATACGTACTTCATCAAAATGTAATTACGTCAGTTGCTCTGTAGGGGTAATTTAGAGAAGAAATTTAATTTACAATTTACTAGAAAATAAAGAGTCGAACTTTTATTTAACCCTCCCTTAATAAAGTGGGATAATATTTAACCTGATATTTGGAAAAATGCTTCTTATTCCCTTAAATCTTCATTTTATCGCAAATACTTTTCAGTATGCTCCTGAAGCGTTATATCAAATAATATAAAATTATTTATTTTGTCTAGATAATGCAATGTTATGCATTTATTTGTATATTTAGCCTTTTTTTAATCAAGGTTTGTGAATTTTATTTTTATTTTTGATTAAAAGTTGTATTTAAATATGTGTATAATCGTTCATCTGTGTTTATTATGTAATTAAATACGTTTTATTTTGGGGGTTTATTTTTACCACTAACTGCGTTATATAAAAGATGTTCACGAATGGAGGATTCATCTCTAGTGACTAAATTAAGAATGGCCCCCTTTCTTTGACAATTTCATTAAGATGTGAGACCTAAAGATGAGATCAAGTAACGAAGAAATTTGACAACTTTTCTTACTTGTTGTAATCAAAATTCAAAAATTATGGAATTACAGTGCCACCCTAATTTACATGCAATGTAATCATTTATTTTCCCTCCCCTCTCTTTCTCTTTTTATCCAAAATTGCAAGAGGATTTATAAAGACAATCAAGTGGGGAATCTTTTATATATCGACCAAAAAAAATTATGCTGACTTTTATTTCAAATTAGATAAGTTACTTATTAGTTAATGTTGCTATTACGGATGAATACTCTTACTGAAACAAAATTTGATAGGTTATCAAAATAAACAAGTACATTGGCTGGAGTTACTCCATGTCGATCCTCAATTCTACTCTGATTCCAATGAGGACTTACAAATTACGTCTCTTACGTATTGCTATATATTCTTTATGGTTGTGCCTCAGCTTTAGATCAGAATAAGAGGAAAAAAGAAAATAGTGAGGAAATAAAGAAGGAAAACTGTTAATAAGAAGTCATAGAGACTGGATTATAAGTCTATTTCAAAATGACTCATTGATTAGTGACACATTCATATTCATGAACTCAGTTGAGGTTTTAAGAAATATAAAAGGCTTTATCGATAGAAAGAAAAGAATGTTTCAACAATACAAGAGTACTAAAGTTAAAGTTCAAACCTATAATATAACAACATAAAAGGTCCAAGGTTCTAAACTATATTTCAAATTATTAGGTGTCTTATCTCATCTCACAAATTTGAATAATAAGCCTATAATTGACTTATATATGTCCATGAAATATTGGCCTGCATGTATTTGTAAAATAATTTTTTTCGTTTTTTCTTTACTTCTGTTTAAGATTGTTTTATGTTAACACACCACAGATGTATTTATAAATATACCTACGTACGGTTTAAAATAGATTTGAAAGAAAAATAAAAAACAAATGTCAAAAGATTAATATTCCATTCAAATATGAAACAAAAATACGTTTTCAAATATAAGCTTGAAGTTCCGTTACCCATTTTGTGTAGATAAACTATTCAAGGATTTAAAAGATTGATGAGTATGCATAAAGGATAAAAAAAGGTTGATTTACAAAAAGGGAAAGGCTAAAAACTTTCGAAATATAAATTATGTTTAGCTTTCTATAACTTCAAGTATTAAGGATTATGGTTAGAGTTGTAGAAAATATGATATGCCCGTATGTGAAAAAAGAAAAAAATAATGTGATTACCAAGACGATTATAAGACTGTCTGAGAGGAAAACGGCTTTGCTGTCATGATGTTTTATTTGATCAGCTTCAATCAACCAAGAAAGAAAGGAAATACACCCAAATCCCACTCTGTATATAGCAAGGACATATAAGCTAGAATTAATCTGATGTCGTTCCTCAATTCTACTCTGAATCAAGCAAAAACTTACACTTATAAATCTCTTGTAAACCATCATTGTAACTCTACATTTTTCATGAGCACATGAACTAGTTATTATATTATACTTAAACTAAAGCCTTCTCAAGTCTTAAATAATATTTATAACAGCTTTGGAAAATAAGAGAGCCTGTTGAGATTGCCATATAAAAAAAAGCTGTTTTTGCATTCTAGGACATATTTTATACACCTCTGAATATAGAAAAGGATTATCAAGCTTCCAGCAAAGACTTATACTTACAACTTTTCATTAATCTCCATAATTCGTGAGCTATTACCCCTGTCTAATAAAATTTATACATTGACCATTCTTTCATTGTGACAAATAGTTTTGGTAAATTTATTTACAATTTGCAGTCCCTCCAAAGGGTGAACAAGTATCATCACAATTTTGAGAAAAATCATTCCAGCTTTCTTTTGTGTTGACGGGCAACATATGCATTTACATACATAGATTAGCAATACTAATTTTGCACAAGTGAAATAAGAGTTTTTATATTTTGGCATAATAAGGTCAAAATGTAATGGGCAACTTCTAATTATGATGTACTCACGTTTATTACTCGATGAATAATGTGCTAATTTTTTGGTTTGTGATCAAATAAATTTAACTCACATTTTGACCTCATTTCGATAAAAAAAAAGAAGTAAAGTATACATACTGTTGCAAGAATTATTCAATATCTCCTACATATGGTAAAAGTAATGCACTAAAATAAACTAACAAAACGAGTCTGAAAAGAAAAATCATTGGATCGTTGTTTTTTTCAAAAAAAACTAGTCACAAAATAACTCTGCTTAAATTACTAATTTAAAATTTAACGGAAAGCGTATTCACATTCATTTATATATTTAAAAATCATTACCTTTAGAAATTATAATTTGATTATACATATATTTATATAGGTAAGAGAGTATTTACATAATTAGGAAGGTTTTACGTATCTGATTAAGGGGATTTAATGTAGTACATAATTAATTATCTTCAATTTGATAGATGTATTTATTTTTTACTTGATATTTTTTTATAATATAAATGTATTTTTTCACAAGATACACGAGAATAAGTTATAATCAATTTGATTATATAAAATATAGATGACCAATTATTATTTATTCATTTCATGATATGAATACGAGTAATAATATATTTTAGTAATTACAGTCAAACCTTTCCGGGAAGAGTGGTTGCTTAGTATTATTGACCTCTTAAACCAGTTTTAGTATTTTTAAACCATTCAGAAGTTAAAAACATTATATAAAGAAATACTTTAAAAGCTAAAATTGACGTTGTAATTCATTTTCAGATAGAGAGGGGATGAATTCCGGAAATGTGGGGAAAATATTAATTTATGTCAATGAATACGTATTTTATTTATTAATCCGTTAACAGATACTCTATTTAATAACCAACACGATTTTATTTACTATGGATATTTTCTAAACTAATCATCTGATTTCAATAAAAAACAATGTCAAATGAAAAATGAATTAATCAATTTGTTCCCATTTGGCGTCAGTAATGTTCTCTACTTGACCTTAGAACCGGAAAAAGGTCTTGATAAACGTCTCCTTGGACCGATTCTAGAGTTATTCCTGGATCCTAAACATCAGCTCTTACTTTGTGTAGTAAGAAGATCTGTTTGCATATCGTTGAACAGCACCCAAACGCAAAAAAAGTCAATGGCCCAAGTGTGATTGGAGACCAAAACTAGGTCAACAAAGTTAAAAGAAAGTAGAAAGTAAGTGTCGCAGAATAAAAAGATTTCACTGATTCCCAATATATCGAGATGAGCATAAGGTCATGCAGTGCTTTTTGTATTTAGGTTGCTGTTGCTTTTTTAGTGTTCCTTTACTTGGTCAGATGGAGTTGCACTGATTACATATATGTAAGCAAGTAAAAAGTCGTCCATTGAAATGTAAACATTTACTAATTAAATAATTAATCAAGGTTGAGTGATTGAAATTAATTAATATTTCGATATATTAAAGAATAAAAAAATGACCTACAAAACAAAACCAATCCGAACTCATTAGCTGACGGACAAGTTTTAGAAAATAACACTTGAACGCGATCGCCGAATTTCCATTCGTGCACTCAAAGCAGTTGGGTGTCTCCAGGACCACCGTCTACGGCGTCAGCAAGCCCAAAACTTTGGAGAAGAAGAAGGGCTCTGTCAAAAAGGCCAAACTAGACTCAGAGGAGTTAAAAAAACCCAGCCCAATCCAATCCTATCAAGTTCATTAGGGCTCATGCAAGAGATCTCAGGGTTTCACCTCAGACTGTCTAGAGGGCTATAAAAAAAGTGGATGGAAAGAACCTTGATACCAGTAATGAAAGAAATCCATCTTTTGCGTTGCAAGACTCTTTTGAATAAGTCTTTTCTGTTCTTCTAAACTTAGTTTCGACACTTTTGACCCCCCCCTATAGCCCTAATGACTATACCTTCTGGGTGCATTTCGAGAACAATACTTGCAGTCTCGGTAATTCAAACATGAAAGCCCTCAAAGCCACTGTCAGCCAGCACTGGGACGACTAAGGGAATGCACTTAGGTCGGGTACATTAATGATTAAGATAGCTAAGACGGATATTATAGTGTTAATTTTGTTGAAATTATATTGTTAATTAATAAGTTATATCTTGTGAAAGTTTAAAATTAAAAGTGTTTAGTTTTTAATGGACCACTCGGTAAATAGACCCTTGCAAGTGATTTTGCAAGCTCTGCCATAAATACTAAAAAAATATATTTTTTAACGGCTCAATAGAAAGTAATATTTCTTTCTTTCTATTAATATGATCATTCCTAGTTTCTTTATTTTCATTCAATTGCAATAAAGCATGTATTGATAAATGTACTTTAACACATTATAAATACAATTATTTCAATAGTAAATGATTGTAAATTGTTATCGGAAGTAATAATTCCATTAAAAGTAATTATGGCTATTGTATTTATTATGTAAATATGAACTCACTATATATGTTAAATATGAGTATTTCAATAATCCATCGGCATATATTTTTATATGTACAGTAAAATTCCTTTACTTTGCCATTAGAACTAATTTTCATAGTACATCAACTGTTAACAAAGGTGGAAAAATTAGTATGAAGAAATTGAGAAAGAGTGAGACGTTTTTTAGAGCCGCTAAAGGCAACGTACATTTTACTTGATCTGAATAAAGTAATATATCACTACAAGAACTCTTTAAATTGAGCCCTCTAATTCTTGCATTCCTGGAGATGTATTCTCCATCATTCTTCATCTTGGCCACCTTGAAGGTCAGGCTCCTGGAGAACTTCACAATCTCCATAATTCTTGCCGCCTATACTTCAGTCTAGGAGATATGAGATGCACTGCTTTTTGCTCATTCATAATGAAGAGATAATGAAATAATGACGTTTTACTGCGCAACCCTCTACAATTATAAACATTCAGTACATATTATTCGTTCCCCTACTTGATTTATAGCTTTGACCGGAACGTGTAAGAAAATATTGGTATCCTGACAATATACACATTATGCAGTCGAAGAAAAATACATTATGTAATTCATAATTGAGTTACTCTAATTAATGAAGAACAAAATATAATACTTTAGCCATAAATTAATTAAACTAATATATATTCTTTTGATATTATATCTTACATCTATGTTGCAGGGCTACCTATATAATTTATCATTATTTTCTGTAAAATAAATAAAGGCATATTTGTATCTACAACTTTCTTTTGAAGACTTCTCTTCTTGTACGTACAAACATTAATGTCTATTAAAGTTATGAGAAATTGTTTTGAAGGCCATTTTTGTGTGAGTTGCTTATTTTAAACGCTCCTTGGTCGATCGACATCGGAGTAATTCTAGCCTACATGTTCTCACTAGATACAGAGTGGGGATTCGTATTTATTGCACTCCTCTCACAGCTGTTTGCCGCTGATCTAACACAACGTCATGAGAGCTAAACTGCTATTCTTTCAAATATTGATCAATTTGTTAGGATTATCATTTTCTTTTTCGCTTTATTTTTTTTTTTCATCGTGGCAAGAATTATTTTATACTTCACTACTCCTGATCAATGATTAAAGAAGGGAAAATTGTACAAGTTACCACATATACATACAAGTAGAATGTACAACTGTAACCTTAAAAATATGCATTCTTTCACTTCTCTATGTTAATCATTTTACTTCTTAATAGATTCATAAAACATACAATCATATATTATAAATATTTAATAATCCTAAAATACCTTTTTTCACACCTCCTACATACACAAAAAAATGAATTATTTGGTTTCTTCTATTATTTCCTTACTTTCTTTATTTTAATAGGGCGTATGATTTATTTACTTGTATGTAAGAAAAGAGTCAATTCTATAATATTTATTATTTAGAAATGCAGGTATGCTAGAATAAGGAGTGTTTCAGGGAATTACATGTAGTTATGTGAAAAAGTTTATCTGTCAAGAAAGTTCAAAATATAGAAATTATCAAAGTACAATAGGG
This sequence comes from Lepeophtheirus salmonis, assembly GCF_016086655.4. Classification (NCBI taxonomy): domain Eukaryota; kingdom Metazoa; phylum Arthropoda; class Copepoda; order Siphonostomatoida; family Caligidae; genus Lepeophtheirus; species Lepeophtheirus salmonis. The sequence continues at coordinate 4,180,639 of NC_052140.2, forward strand.
AAGTACAATATATTGAGGATTACACAATGTACTAAGATGTTCTCTCCTCACAAATAAAATAATAATTTTAGCAGCTTTAGAAAATAAAAAATACACTTAAGGGTACCAACAACAAACTAACTCGCATGCTTAAAAATACTTTATATTTATAGCTTTAATAATTAGTGAGTGGTGATTAAGCTTCATGAACGGGAGCGCGCTTAACACTTTCGATAAGAGAGAAAATTGGCATTTTACTCAATTAAATTTGATATTTAATGAGCGATTGAAAATGTAGGTTTATATCACGCTCATTGATTCTAAAAATGATGCAAAAGCCCACTCACAAAAAGTGGTTGTAAGTAGGGCCGCGGCTCTGAGTAGTACAATTGCTTTGGTTTATATGAAAACCAACATATTTCGCCTATCAAAGTTAGTATCGATATTTTAAGAACTAAAAATATATAAAAAGTCGTTATGGATAACAATGCACATCTACTTACAGGGCTTTTCGCAGAATGTTGTTCTCTAACACAGAAATTTGATGATTTTTATTTTTTATAAAATACATTTTTTTTTCATTCCATAGCTTACTTACTAACTATTCAGTACAGAAATTGATATATATACATACTCTTTATGTATATAGAGAGTTTACAAGTATTTATTTATGTAATATATTTTTGTTACTTAGGTAATGCAGATCTTTTGGCTAATTGGGTAACAAAGTTCAACAACGAAATCTCTCTTTTTATATTATCTCATCCAACTCTTTAAAAAGAGCAGTACGCTATTTATTATACGTAAAACAATAAACATAAGCCTTGAGCAATTAAACAAGATTCCTACAGTCTTACTTCATTTAAAAACAAAGGAAATTAACATTTGGTAGTTGTTGGCATATGAAGTTGAGTTGTTTGGCTCAGTAATAGCGCATGCCACTCGCAAAACCCAAGTTGTAAAAATGAGAAAGATTAACCCAATTATTTTAAGATGGGTATATGCATTGTTTATCCCCAATAAGTATGTACATTGAACAACATCAAAACAGACTCATCATTATAATTATGTATTCAAATAAAAATAAATGCATGAAAAAATTATTTATAGGTTCATAATATGTATTATGAGCTTGGTATATTTTTTTAAATGTGTTGCACAATGTACATATGGTGAATTAAAGAGTTATTTTAGTTGAGTATACGGTGTCGTGCAAACGTTTTAAGACTAAAATGAACGAATTAAGCAATGATGTATAACTTTGTGTTCATTAATATCCAAAACATTTTTTTAATATAATTAACTAGCAGAAGGTACAAGAGTGAATAGAGATAAATAGAGACAAAGAATGAAGGTAAAAGAAGAGAGACAGAGGGAGAGAGGGATAAAGAAAGAGTCTGAGGGGGAAGTTAAGAGGAAAGAGAGATATATTGAAAGAAGGGAAGGAAACAAAATTTAATTTTGGTCAATAACAGCCTCTTAATCAGCTCAAATGCCAGAAAAAATATCATTGGAATATGCTTGGTTATTTGCTAAATTTCAGACTGATCTGTTCGGCCGTTTTGGACTCCATGGACTCATTTAGTGTGTGATAACACCAAAGACAAATTTATAGATGCATATAAGAAATAATAATGATTTTAAGCATACCTAATCTTAAAAATGATCACCGTAAGTAGCAATAACAGCTTCCATTCGGCGGTGGAGTTTGTTGCAGATGCCTTTGATGTAGGCCACAGACATGCCCATCCTTTTTCCTACAACATCAAGAAGTCAATTACAGCCCCATACAGCTAAGAATAACCAATACTTCTTCAGCAATAACATGGATGGCTTCTGTACTGCCTCCATGTGACCCTCTTCCAGCCCTGAATATACAGTTTGAGGTATCTTAAAGAAAAATGACTGATGCACCTATGAACCAAATTTGAATTTCTTCTTAGCTGCTATCATTACAGTGTGGTACGCCATGGATATTACCTTCATCGTCAAGAGCTGACAACCTATCCGCCGGTGTATCGAGGCTGTTATTGTATGTAAATGAGGACAAATTGAAAAAAAAAAAATAGCTAAATATCGTATTTAAATATATTGATTGTGAGTTATCTTTTCTTAATTCATTAAAAAAAAAAAAAAAATAATTTTGTCATGCTACTCCAAATTTTGTATCCTCACTCCGTACAAGCGTTATAAATGTTGTAACCCAACTTATATTCAGCAGCATCATATATTTATTTCCCTATATTGAAATAAGAATTATTTAAGGTAGATATTATAATAATAAAATATATAAATTCCGTTGTTTACATATTTTTATTTTCTTGATAATACAATATCATTTATTAATGCGGAATTTTAAAAATTTCATCACTTAACCTCAAGGCAATTTCAGTATCAATACAGTTGAAATCCAAATAATATTACTACGGAACAATTTCTTTAATTTTTTGAAAATAACAAACCTCAAGGTTGTTGTTTCCAAGTATTCCTTTTACTTATAACAAGTGAAGAAAAATTTATTCATCGTCGATCAAAACCTCAAAGTGAATTGTTCAAGTATAACAAAATAGGATTTGCTCCTTCCTTTATTTTTGTTCAATATTGACTTTTATGTAAACGCTCCATATATATGGATTTTTTTAAGGACACAATTATCAAAAAAAAATACTAAATTAGACCTACTGTCCTTTTTTTCTATTATATATAATATTAGATATATTTTTCACATATCTATATTTTAATTTTCATTTGAAAGGAATATGTACTTTGTTTCCAACGTTGCATTTTTAGAGCATGTTTATAACAGTAAGTAAAAAAATTATAGCTTATAAATAAATAACACATATGTTTCTTAAACAAAAGTCTATGTACATACGCTTATGTTGTCACGATAACAAAATTTTTGGATTGGTTCTGTCTGCAATATTATTTTTTGTTTGGGGGTGGTGAGCGAAGGTTCCATGAGAAATTTGATGACATGTTACAAAAAACAATATTCATTCTTACTTCTTTTTGTAGAAAATCAATTTTCTAGCTCATAAATTTGAGAGAACAGATTATTTATGGTATATTTATTTTATTCGTATTGATCAGATGGAGTTGTATCGATTAGATATAAGTCGACATTTTAGATCTGCAATCAATCTATATGACCTAGGAATTGAAGCAAATGTCCCATGTTCATTGTATAGAACTAGAAGTGTATAAAATATGGAGCTAGATAATTTTACCTTAACTATTTTCTTTCATGACATTTTACCTGAATGCAATTTGGCTTCAAGGATATTTCGTCTTAATATATAAGATTTGTATTTTGTTTAGTTTGGCTTAAAATTTATGTTTCCTTGGAATTTTTTTAATCAAAATATGTTCTGCATATTACTATAAACGCATTGATTGAGGGTTGATTCTGTTGGAATAATGATAGAATTAAACCCCAAAATTCTCATGCATACACTAACAATGTTTAATGAATTCGAACCAGAGACAAAATAGATCATAGAATTAGTATAGTAAGAAAAAAAAACAAGGTAACGATACGAATAGAAGAAGTGATAATCACTTCACCGTTAGTAATTATCATTAAGCATGATGGATTATTCAAACTAGAAACGACTCGTGGATTGAGGAACAAGCATAATATTAGGCAAATTTCGTTATTATTTCAACAGAAAACAAACATGTTTTACTAATATTTACATATTTTGATTTAAGAAATTAAAAGAGAACATAAATTTCATCAAAAAATAAACAATAACGTCGTATATACCCCATTTATTTATATAATAAGGTGAAATATCCTTGAGGCAAAATGTCCCAAAACAAAATGCTTTAAGGTAAAATATCCCGAGGTAAAATTAACAGGACCATAAAATATGTCCTAGAAAAGAGGTTCTATTTTTGGTTGTTGTTACCTGAAAAGGATTTTTTTTTATTTCTAAAGCTTTTATCATTTGTTATGTAAATCGCCAGTATTTTTTAGCTGGCCCAGTTTTTTGGAATTGGTATACTAAATAATGAATTTTGATTTCCTTAGCTGTTGTCATTATTATTTAACTCCTGAGTAGTGAACTTCAGGAGTCTACTATATTCAATTATATTTAAAACCTTATTAAACATTCCTGTCTCCTCTTAAAGTATCTTAAGGATTTGCTACGGAGTTAAAATTGAAAGTCCTTGTTGGACTCAGAGTAGAAATTGAGGATCGACATCGTAGTAATTCTAGCCAATGTCCTTGTTTATTTCCTTCTCCCCCTCCTCCCACGTCACAGCTGCTCGTAGCTGAACTAATAAAGCATCATGACATCTAAGCTGCTCTCTTCCAAAACATTTTTCACTATGTTAGGGTTACCATGTTTACTTTCAGTTTATTTTTTTAACATGGCAAAAATACGAACAATTTTCATCACTAGTTATCATTTTTACTTAAATCCTGAGTAGGAAATATCTTAGTATACATTTATAATTAGTCATTGTGCTAAAGACAAATGGAGAGCAACAATGAGTTTTTTCTCAAGAGTTATAAGTGTAAGTCCTGGTTGTACTCGGAGTATAATTGCAGATGGATATCCTATTAACTATATATGATTACATGTTAAGGCGTAGGCTTGGTTGTTTTTTTTCTTCACCTCACGGCTGATTGCTCGTTGATATAATAAAACATAATGATAGGTAAGCTGCTCTCATCCCAAACAATTTTCAAACTGACTGGAAATCCACGTTCATGTTTTTTTATATATATATATATTTACATACATATAGGAAATATATTTTATACAACTCTCTAGGAGCGACCATGAATCGACTCATTGCACATTGAATTCAAGGGAATAATTTTCCCCCAGAGCGTTGTCCACTGAACTACGTCATTCCATGTTTTTTAATGACGTAATGAGACTGCAATTATCGGTGGTTTGAATATTAATTCCTGTAAAAATAAAGAACAAAAAGTTAAATTGTCGTTACACTACGCTCAAAATACCCCACTTGCCATTTTGAACTTGCTCTTATGAAAATAGCTTCAATTATGTAAATTGAAAATACTTTTTATCTAAAATATTTTATATTTAAGCTGGTCATAATAACAATGTAGAAAATCTAAACTTTCGTTTATGTCGGTAGCCCGGTACGAAGATAGTCACAGATTACCCAATAACACTTTTTTGCAAAAAATAATGTGTCCTATAGAGTAAAAAAGATACTTCTCAATCAATCTAAAAAAACTCTGTAAACGAATAAATAAGATATTGTTCGAATGCAATAAAAAAATTAAGTGAAAACAATATATTGAAGTAATCTGGTAATTTATATTCTGTCTTTAGGGAGATAAGCAAATTCATTTGGATATATATATATATATATATTTTAAAGCACATTGGGAAATAATATGTAATATTGTAGACATATACATATATACTCATAAAAGGGAGGTTTGTCTTTCATTATTATTTTCTTAAATTTCTACTACGCCTGGTACAGAAAAGTTATCACAGGATAATATAATTGTGTGTCGTTTGTAGCTTGCACAAGTCCATTAAATTTAAAAAAAATATTAATAAAGGGAATAAAAGTTAAAATAAATGAAGACATTTCGCCAATTTATAAACATTAAAAAAAAGTTTTTTGATAATGTTAGGAGATAATATAACGAGTTTGTGTCTCATCAATGATGCAGTTAAACACTCATTCTTTGTTCGGGAGGCAATAGAAGTTTTGAATCCTAAGAATTTTTTTAGCGTATATTTTTTTTATTGCCAGATTGAACAGTGTTTGTTTTTTTCTAAGCTGTGAAAATAATTATTTCATTCTTAGGAAAAAAATGCTTAAAAGCATATGAAGGAACATTGTTTCTGTAAAAAACAGTAATGTGCAATCATAACTTGATTAATTCTAGATATTACATAAAAACTTGCTAAAACCTACTACCCAAAGTAGGAGCAAGGACTATGGAGCAGCGAATCTTTCACAAGGGTAAACTTTTATCCTAACTTCTCTAAAATATGAAATTATTTTCTGACCAACTTATCGAGGCCAGAAGGAAACATGGATTTATTTCAACGTTCAGATAAGATGACTAGTAGGATTTTTGAAATAATAAGTTCGATTTATTTAAAGTTTTTATAAGAAACATCCAAGAGCCCCACAGTCATGCTTAAAAATGTGGCTTACTTTTGGTCACCCGTAAAATAAATGAAAAGAGGGTTCATCTCTTTTTCTAGTACTAGATACGGAGTGGGGGATTTGTGCTTACAAAGACTCACAGGTCTAATTTCATAAAACATCATGGCAGCTAAGCTGATCTCCTTTCAAACATTCTTTAAATTGTCATGCTTGCCATTTTAATTTTCGGGGGTTTTTTTATATACCATGCAACAACTTTAATGATTTTACTACTTTAAGAAAATGGAAAATAAATTTATATAAATGCATATATAATATTGGCTGACAAAAAAAAAATACTCCACATCACTTGCGTGTGTAAAAGTAACTATGTACAAACATACATATATTGTATTAATGTTAATTAGGGCGTTACATATATAGTTATATGAACATACATTGATACGCCCTTTTTTTACAAGAAACTCTTAATGGCTTGTAATGGTTATTATGTTAGATATAAAAAGCATTATTATGACTTTATACTTATAATTCTTTGCTTCATTGCAATTTTTCATGATGATCTTTGACAATATTTAAAAGTATTTAACAGGGTATTGTAATACCTAAAAGAAAGTCTACCATCTACAATTAATAAAGCAAAGAATGTTTGTCTACCTAGGCATCATTTTTGAGCATGCACTTAATTTAGTATCTTAGAACTACGTCAAAATTTGACAATCTAGCATTGATCATATATATAAAAGCTTAAGATTTATTGTATTAATCATGAGTAGAGTTGTGAGTTTGCGAGCGAAATTTCCAAAAAATATATATGTTGTTAACATAAAAGATGTGAGTGTTCTGCTATTTTGAACATTCAGACAAGTGAGCTAGGATAATCATACTTTATGGTGAGTTCTGTTAGCTGATATGTTGTCTCTCGAAGTTGCCGTATTTTTATATTGACATTACCTCAGGCGAGGATTTTGAGCTCAACGCAAATTCAACCATTTTATCATCTTTATCTATAACTAGAGCTGTATAAAATATGATTTAAACAAATACAAGATATTTTTCTAGTTAATAATTTGAAGAGTGTTTTATTACTATTTAATGGTTAAAGAGAAAAGAAATAAATAAATAAATAGTAATCACTAGTGTGTATGACGATGAAGAACAAAGAGTAATACTGATGATTTGCTGGGGAGTTAAAAGTATAAGTAGTTATAAAAATCGTGTGTATTTTGGGCCTGTTAAAAAAATTAAACCGAAAATCAACATGTCAACGTTTTAAAAAATCAGCTAGGATGAGAAAAAAGGGGGAGAAGGAAATAAACAAGGACATAGGCAAAAACTACTTCGATGTTGATCCTTAATTCTACTCTGAGTCCAAGAAGGACTAACAATTATAACTCTAGAACCAATCCTTAAGGTTACTCTCCGAATATTCAATCAGGTTTTGAATGTAACTGAATGTAGTAGAATAGGAAGTTCACTACTCAGGAGTGAAATAATAATGACATCAGCTAAGGAAATGAAAATTCATTCTTCAGATTAACAATTCCAATAAAACGGGCTAGCTATGAAATGCACCGGATTTTCATCACTAAGTTGATCCTTGAATTGAGGATCTACATAGGAGTAATTCCTATCCATATCCTTTCTTGATACATGTGTTGTGTTTATTTCCTTTCTCTTATTGTTGTTCACAGTTGATCTAATTAAACGTGTTATGACAGCTAAGCAGCTCCTCTCCAAAACATTTTTCAAATTGTTAGTATTAACATATTCATTTAGATTTTTTATTCATTTTTACATACGGAGAGGTCATATTTTATGCAACCCCATGCTTACCCCTTTTTTCAGTGAAATGAATAGTATAGTATTCAAATCCCATGTGTTTCTTTCTCTATTTAGTTTGTGTACTCTTGTAGTTTCATTCTTTTTCAAGAAATACGATGGAAAGAACCACCTTTTATTACATATTGATTAAAAAAAAACACACCAAGGAAGGATGTACATAAATATATTGATAGCTATGATTTATAGATATTGAGAAGGAACAAGTGGGGAGTAAAAAATAGAAATAAAATTGTTGGTCTTGCTACAACAAAAACTAAAAAAAAAATTCTTATAAAGTAAAATCATCTACTTTTATCCTATTCTTTCAAAACTTTTTTTTTCTCCCCCTCTTATGTGCTCCCTTCTCCCAAATGTAATTATTTTTGATTAATGTTTTACATATCCCTTTTAGATTCTTCAACCCACATATTTTTCATTCGAATGATTCTACATTTCCAATATGGCTAAATAATGATTTAAAGGTTGGTTACCGCATCAATCATATGTGTACCACGGCTCGCATTAATAAATTAAAAAAAACGTAGTTTTTTTTTTCCTTTCATCTGTTTTAATCTATTTTCATTAGTTGACTCTTGTATGATTCAAAGCAGCTGACTCTACGTATTATGTTCTCAAAAAATTATTATGTAGGATTTGGAATTTTTCATTAATATATATCAATCAAAGGCCCACGTTAATAAACCGGCATCCCATTTTTTCCGATTCTAATAATCCATTCGACTTGTGAAGACGTTTTGCAATTAGCTTTATTTATTTACATATACACATTGCAAAAAATTCATTTAATGCAACAATCCTGATTGTTTTTAATGACATGTTAACTTCATGAGTTGTTGTTGTTGGGGGGGAATGACTTTTTTACAAAAATAAAAGTTTCGTTATATTTATGAAAAAATGGTATTAGGGTGTACATATACATGTTATGTCAATACTAGAACAATATTCACAAGATTCAATCAAATTTGTTTTGTTATAAATATTTACAGTTCATTGATTTATTTAAAGTAACAAATATTTTTCATAGATGAAATTTTTGGAATAGCTTGGGATATCCAAAAATTATATATAAAATCCAGAACTTTCATTTGATTTTTTAGACTTAATTTGGTTCTATAAAATCAAACATTATTTTTCGTTAATAGTGACATTAAAGTATAATTTACTGCCACTCCAAAAGGATAACACAGAATAACTTACGAACGAAAAAGAAAAAACTGGAATATATTAATTAGTGGAAACTACCATTGTTAGGATTTCACTGATACTTTTAGGTGGTGCTTAATATGGGTACTTTTTTAATCCCATCTGTGTTAAGGGTAAATAAAAAAAAAATTGAATTCGCAGGCGCCTTCTAAAAAGATTATTTTAACTAATATTACACTGTAAAATAACTCAGTTTACCAAATACCAGTTAAACTTTAAGTATCTTTTTTATTGTTATTATTTATTCCCAGACAAACATATTCATTATCAATGAAAAATAAATAAATAGGATATGCATATAAATAATAAAAAACACATAAGCACAAAATAAAATCATAATAAAAGGATTTTTGCAAATTTATTGCTTCTAAACTTGTATAAAGTTAAGAAAATTTTATTTATTAACATGGTAATTTCATTCTACCAGTCTGATCTAAATAAAAGTATAATGACTTGTTTCTCTTTTTCTCTTCTTCTTGCAAATTTTTTTCATTAATAATGATATACTTAAAGATACAATGCTATTAACAAAATACCTTTAAATTGAAAAATATCTGAATTTATAGTAGGCCTAAAATGTAATTTATTTATAAGTCTAAAAAAATTTCGAACTCTTAAGTCCTAGATGTTCCAGATTTATTGATGATGACGCCATTATCTGATATTTATAAGGATTTTATTTCACAAGATATGTGTTTTGACACAGTTTTACATCCAAACTTTACTTTTCCAGATTTTTTTATTGGTATTCAAGATACTCACTAATTTTAACTGTAGCTTGTAGCCTTTACTTGATTGTAAAGGTTTAATTTGCCGCCGATATGGCCCCAATCAATTAAAACTTAAACATTTCTCATTATTTTATTATGACTAAATAAAATAAGATTATATTAAGATCTACAATGTCATTCTTTTTAAAAAATAATTAGAAAAAACAACTAATGGTTTATAAAATGCAACTTTAGAACCCTAGATTTATTTTTGTACTTAAAAATATGAATAGTTATATAGATTACTATCCTTGGGGTAGTTTTAAATATTACAATGCGGCAATATAAAAGGTTGAAATGAGCATATACGCATATTTAGAGTATATTTATTAACCCTTCCTACTTCCCTACCAATCTTAAAATAAGTAGATCCCTTGCCTGTTTAGACACCCCACCATTAAAACAGATATTTTAGGAGTAAAAAAAAACACTTTTATTTCCCCTCAGTAGTTCATACTTATGGCATTATAAGTATCAGCGAATCAATTAAATGCTACAATTATATTTTATACCTGCGAATTTATACTCTAAAATCTTTCTTCTATATATTAAATGCGAATGTCTAGTATTGTGTCAGTCTTTATTTATTTGGTCCTGTCCAGTCCAATCTTAGGACCGATCTTATCAGTCCTTCAGACTGTCAGTTCTAGAATTGATTCCAACAAGAAGAAGAAATAAATTTGAGTGACGTCATGAAGGACCAAATTTTATAAATTTTAGGACTTATTGGCAGGACTTAAGTAGGTGTCCAGGATTCACGGCCAACCCAAGGAATGGATTTAGCTGAAATGTTTTATGTAGGTTCTTAAGGCTCAAGAGAAGAAAAAAGCAGAGCGAATAAAACAAAGGATTTTCAACAATAATATGAATGTTCAGCGAACTTTTATAATTTATATTTTTAATATTTTTTATTCTCTAAACCTTATAACCTCCTTTTAAAAAAGTCTGTAAATATACATACCAACATGCTGTGACAATAATTCTTAAAATTTCGGGGTCTTTATTTTTTGTTTTATACGAATCAGAAGAGTTCAGAATTAATTTTAATTTCTTTATGCTCCGTGGAATGCGAGGCAAACCTACTCTAGTAGTAGTTAAAGAAAAGAATATTAAATTTTGTAGACGGTTGACTCGGGGTTATCTCGCAAAATACAAAAATATACATTGTATTATGTTGTCAGCTGTCCATGTTTCTGTTTTTCTCTCGTAATGATTGTTTTGAATGATGATTGATGGAAATAGAATTAGCTCTTCTTAAGCTGTGAATAATTGTCAGCATTAGTGACAATAATGACGTGCTGAAGGAGAAATTGAGTTCTCTTATAAAACGCCATCAATTAAAAAAAAAAATAATATTCTCTTATTCTCTCTTTTTGCTTCGTAAATGTAGCTTTTGAAGAAAAACAACTTTTATAGTGTTTCTTATAGGTTAGAATCATATCTATCATATTTATTTAATAGAAATTGATCAATTGTAATGCATTATTCTAATACTTATTGAGAAAATAAAGAAATTTTGTCTCCTTTCAAACTTTGAACGAAATGTGCTTCCTACAGATGACATTGTACGGCAATGAAATTTTGCGTAGGTTATTTTCTTAGCATATCACAACTTTGTCGAACTACCCGTAATCAAAAATAGTTGGAAAAAAACCCACCCTAATATACATGCTTCTGCTCTATACTTAACTTGCGCTATTTTCTTGAAGAGTCTCTTAATTACGTTTGTTATTAATGTTAATCTAGTTTAAATTAATAAATGTTGATGTTTTGAATTTGCTCAAGTAGCAATTAGAGTATTAATCTCTTTGTGAATGAAAATTGCCAAATCCTAGTGAGTGTAAATCAAGAGAAAAAGTATTGGTTAGCAAATTTGATAACGACATATCTGCTGACAGAGATCACCATAGATAAAAAAATATTATAATGTCAGATAATTTTCAAAGTCTGTAATCATTATTCTTTAATAGGGATCATTATTAAATATTATTAAGTCCAATAATATCTTGCAGGTTACCTTATTTTTAGTGTATGCTTACGCGAATTTCAACAATTTTCACATCCTTAGTCAATATTTACTTTTCTTATTCGCTGTTTCTCTCATATCATTAATCAACTTAGAACCACTTATAAAACGAAAATATATCATAAATACAATGTAGGGCAGGGCTTTATATTAATTTTGTTACTGGTCCTACAGTTTAAAAAGCTCAGGTCATGTGACATGCAAAGGAACCGGTAAGGATCCAGTCACGCTTTGAATATCTGTAGGACGTGTAGATGTATATGTAGGAAATAAACGTTGTCGATGTATTTTTTTTTTTGTATAAATCCAATGATTATTATACTACACTACAATAATACAACTGTGTCACATGAAATTAAAGTTCCTATTTGTGATAGTAGTGTAATAAACGTTCCAGTAACCTGGTATCAATATAGTACCGGAAAACCGAACAAGATGTACTGTATATTTACATTCTATATATGGGTATACAAAAAATCTAGTTATTTTGGACGAATAATTATTTTTTGGCGATATAGCCGTATTATTGCCACTGCAGGCAATAAAATGATAATGTTTTTATTATACTCCTATTTCGATTGGAACAAAATAAATAAAATATATATTATTCTGTGTGGAAAATAAGTGCAAAAAATGTGTGTAATAATGCTTATCAAAATTTGAAAGTCATTACATACACGCCTGCAAAGTCAAGCATTAGATTTTATATGTTTATGTTTCATATCGAAACGAAGACCACGTGGTCAATATGTATACAAAGTATACAGTTAGTGGTACTTTTCTTTGTCCACTAGGGGGTGTCGAGTATGAATTCACCCTTTTCACTGAATTAACAAGGTAAATTCTGGAAAGGGAAGGAAGGAACTCTATAACCATGTATAGGATTTTAATCCATAAGCATTTTTACTGTGCAAGTTTTGTTGTTGTTGTTGGCAAACTCAAAAACTGTTTTTTTTTTTAAATTTGCTTGAGCTATCATCATGTGCGTGAGTGGGTTCATGAAAAACGGAGAGTAACACTGAAGATTTTTTGGGGAGTTATCTTCTATATTATTAAAGCAAAGTTTGTTAGTCCGTCGCTGCTTAACTACTCCGGACAATTAGCAAATTTATGAATAATTCCTCGATAATACAAAAATAAAAAAAATATATAACGTGTGTAATGCTTTGGGAAAATATAAATGACCAAGAAGATTCTGTAGAACCACCATGGTCTGAAGCTACTAAAGACTTGATCAAAAATCAAAGTGATAATAATTATGACTTTTGTTTTTTACAAAATCTATTTTGGAACTTGATTGATTTTTTTTTTGATAAATATAAATCAGTTTCGCTACTTCGTTTTGAATCTTTAAAATCTACTGATAACAATTATTGACTCTACAAAATATTTCCAATAAACTTTTATATTAATTTTGTGTTTTTGTTTGTTTTTCAGAACATTATCACATTTTTGTGGGTGATCTTAGTCCGGAAATTGAAACTCAAACTCTCAGAGAAGCTTTTGCTCCATTTGGTGAAATATCGTAAGTATAAATCTATTTTGGTTTTTTCTCAATTTTTCCTATAAGGCTTCTGTAGAATTTTTTGTTAACAAATATATACATATTTATAATATTGGATTCGAGTATTATTCAAACTCTGAAAAACTTGAGATTACTTCATTTAAAAAATTTCTGAAAGATACATTAGCATGCCCCCAAAAATATTATTTGGAAAAAATCTTGACTTAACTAGAATGATCAAAACTCCAAATATTCGAATATATATCCACTCGTCTCCAGCTTTTGACTAATTCATAATAAAAATTTTATTGTCATATTTTTAGTGAGATATTTTTTCTTATGTCTAATTGCTGCCTAATTTTCCTACTTTATTAATTTTACAATCACCCTCATTTTTAGCTATTATAATAAATTGTTTTGAACGAGGTCTCCATACTACGATTTGTTGACAAAATATGGCCACAGATGTGTATCAGGGCCATAAGCACTATTCACATTTTTAGCTTGTGCTGCGTTTTACCCTTGTTTTAAGAAAAACTGTAAAATATGGCGGATTTTCTCTTTGTTAGTGTCCATCTTTGACAACCCCTCAAAAAACAAAACTTTGTACACATTTTTTTAGTACAAAAATCTTATGTTTCTAACATGCTCCAGCGTAAACCTATTGCACCTATACAACGCAGGATACACATTACTAAAGACATCTATTGGAAAAATAATGGTTTTTTGTACTACAACTTTTATTGGTGTTCTGTCAGTCCCTACTTATTCGGTCCAGTTTAGTTTTAGGAACAGCCCTATCAGTCCTTCGGATCGGTCCTTAAAACTGTCGGTCATTCTTACAGTCAGTATTAATAGATCTGATTTTAAAAAAAAGAAATAAAGTTAAGAAACGTCATCATGGACAGACTTTATAAGTCTTAGGAATGATATGCAGGAATGAACTTGACTGTACCATACTGAACTAGACAAGACTTCAGTCTTCAGTCTTAAATATGGACTGACAAAGAACTACCTATTATTATAAATGTATAAACAGTCTTTCAAAAAAGTTTATAGGATTTTCCTGAAAAATGATTACTTTTTATTAAAAGTATGCTTAAATTGTAATTAGCACGCACTTTTTTTGCCCTCTATGTATATAACATTTTACTGACATCGAAAATGAACAAATAGCGCCATCAGGCTTCAAGCTACACACTTAACTTTAAAAGTAAAAAACCCTCACTTAGGTGAGGTGTTCTTTTCATTGTGACGCCTTTGAAAACACATCAGATCAAGTCTAATAATATACATATTATTTATATCTATAACTATCTTTTTGTGAAAGAAAAATACCTTTAAAAATTCTCTTAACCTTTTTTATTTCATCATTTGTACAAAAATGACTCAAATAACTTTAGAGTATTACTATTTTTCTTCATTTTTTTACCTCCTTTCAAATCTTTATAATTTAAACTTTACAAAGTTAAAATAAAACGTTATGAACATGAAAAAGTTTTATAGAGATTTTGACAAAAAACTTTTAAATATTATTATTATTAATTCATGGGCTGTGTGTATGTATATGGAATGAAAAGCTTATATTTGCCTAGATATTATATACTTTTATATGGTAATCGGTTATTGTTCTTATTTTTGAAGGGAAAAAAAGGGTTATTTATTACAAAAAGTTTACACGCGCGCACAAATCATCCTTAAATTATAATTTAATAACCAGGTTTTTATTTGCATAGAAATGAAATAAGAAAAACGTTAAAATTATTTTTTATATGAAAAATAATGATCTATTTTTCTTTTAAACACATTACATTTTTAAACCTTATAAACACTTCAATATAAAAAACATTCATCTAGGTTTTTTTTTTCTAAAGCTAACCCAAGGAGCAAAAAGAGAATTAACATAAGAAAATTTGAATCCTTACTTCCTGAAAATGTAAAAAAAGGATGCGTGTTAATTGCTGATCACCAAATTTTCCCTTTTTTTCTATATGACAATTATAGAAAGAAACCTTTTAAACAAAGGTATATTAAAATTATTTTACGCAAAACAACTAAAAAATGTTTTTTCATTATATTTGTTCACTAAGTAAAGGCTATTTTTTGATAATTTGATCAAAATGTGCAGCCTAAAAATGACCTCGTAAGACAATACAATTTTGCATAAGTAATTTTCATACCATATAGCAACTTTTCTGCATTACCCGTAATCGAAGATCAAACAATCCTAAGTATGGATAGGATCGGTCCCAAGACTGGACTGAACTAGGCCTATGAAGTTTCCAGACTCGAAAGGACTCTCTAATGGCATTTGTACGTACAAGCTGCAAGTAATGAGTGACGTTTCCGCCAAGTTGTTAAGGTCAAAGTCAAACATGTTAAAGAGAATGTTGGTCAACTGTAGTAGGCAATATTAAACCTATAAAAAACTATTAATAGTTATTACAATTTTTTTTGTGTGTGGGAATCTAATTCTGGACCGTTTATGTCAATAAAAAAAAAAGGTAGAATATTTTTTTCTTAAAATTGAGTGTGGATTACATTTGTACTCTTTGACAAACTATCGCCAATTTCCATCAACTAATCATTCTTATTAGCCCTTTGGAATGTCCCCAAATTCCACTTGAAGAAGCCAAAATTTGTGGTTACAACTAAAGAATGAAAAAATGATAGATGATGTTTGAAAAGGGCTATATACGCACAATATAAGTTTCTTAAATCAAATGAAGGTTTTAAACTATTGATAAAAAAAATTGGGTATCATAACTCATCCCAAAAAATTTGAATGCAATAGACTCAAATATGTCTTTGAACAAGGTAAAAAAATAAATAGGGATTTCCACATTTTCTTGGTTTTTATTTTATATTGTTTTTATGTTCACATATCACCTACTTTTTCACAAATTCATTCTTTTTAACAAAAATGTTTTATTTCTTTTTTTCATCAGGGATTGTCGGGTTGTTAGAGATCCTCAAACACTTAAATCGAAAGGTTATGGATTCGTGTCTTTCACGAAAAAAGTAGAAGCGGAGAGTGCAATTACGGTAATGAATGGACAATGGTTAGGCTCACGCTCAATTAGAACAAACTGGGCCACTCGTAAGCCACCTACAAATCGTACAGAAGGTAATCATTGTCTCTTAATTTACTACGGATGTGATACAAAAATTATAAGATTTAAAGAAGTGATGAGCATGATTTATCATAAATTTAGATTAAACACAAAAACCCTCTGGTTTTTTTAAAATATATTCAGTTCGAACACATTTACTTTGCTTGTCGACTTTCTGTTCCTCTTTTAAAAAAGTATTTTTTTAATTTAAATAACTAGCCATTTGGAACAATAGGTTATAAGACTTAACCTATTGGTGAATATTAAAGTATGTAATTTAAATTTCAATAATATTTCCACACAAATAAACCGACCAATTGTATCTTAAACATTAAGAAAAGCTTCAAATTGATTGATCATTTGCTTTGTCAAATACTCTTTATAACTTTAAACCATATGATTCATAGAATATTATTGGATATTCTATTTTGACCAACAAATTTATATTGGTTAATCTTCTAGAATAATTGTTTTATTAGAAAATGGTAAATTTTGAAAAATAAACACTCTTTCAAATTTTTTTAACTTTTTTAAAGCTGTGAACAATTTCCTACGATTGAACAGATAAAAATAATTAAATAAACAATTTTCGGGGTCATTTATCATTTTTCTAGAAATCATTAATGAGAGATGGGTGTTATAAATAAAAACTATTTGTGTGTAGACTTCGGGTAGTCTCATGTATAGATTTCCGTTTCAAACAAAACGAAATTGTGGGTTGAGCAGACCTTGCAGGCTGTTAGGGATGATAGAGCCAGAATTTCCTTATATTTCCAGAAAATTTAACAAATAAGTAATTCAAAATATAGATAACGTCAAGAGGAAAATTTAAATTTTATCTGCAAGAAGTGGCAAATATGTTGTACTTTTTTTCACAAAAAATGAGACCAAAATATATCTAAAAATATTGTGTGAAATATATGCGATCACAAATGTATCCACGCCCATTTATAGTCCCTAATTAGGATAATTTGAATTAACTCTTGCTCAGGTACGAACATTTTCCTACAAATATATTTGATAAATAATTGTAGAACACTTAGTAAAAATTCACTCGTAAATTTTGATTTGGGACATGTTTTCCAATATCTTTTTTGGAGAAAAAAGATTGATAGATAGAGTTTAGATGGATATGGGCATTTTATATAATAAATATGTAAGTATATTGTAATAAAACTTCACCCATTTTAAAAATTTATAATCAAAAGTTTTTTCTCCGATGTATTTATTTTTTAAATTAACTTTTTTTTTCTTTTACTAATATAATTTAGTAAACTAATTTATATTTTGTTCAGTTACATCAAGCAACTAATTAGTATTTATTATTATTCTTTTTTCTTGTTTTTTTTAATTTCCAAAGTTTGATCTTACATAATTCAAAATTATAATATATCTACAACTCTATGTATAGCGGTTAAATTAAAACCTTTCTATCTTAACTTTTTTTCAACTTTTCATTGTTGTTTAATCAATTATAAGTTCTCCAGATGATGTTTCTTTTTATGTATGTATATAAATTATACTCTCTAGAGATTTGTCAGAATTTTATAAGCAACTATGAAAGAGATTTTTTTCTGTTTTTTAATAGGAGAAAAAGAGATGTGGTTGTCGATTTTTGTTAAAAAGTTTGTTTTTCACCAGCTAAACTTTCTTGTTATGTTAAAAAAAATATATTGATATTTTGCAACAGCATTTTTGCCCTCCGACTAAAAACCTAACTACTTAAGCCATAAAATACGAAAATGACATAAAACGAAGCTGGTAACATATTATGCGTCTACTATTGATGTCACGGATCACGAGTCTGCACCTATTTGCCAACAATTTACCAGAGAAAAACAAAGTACCTGGAAAAATACGTAAAAGAACTCGTTCCTTTAAAATGAATTGGGCTGCGAAATGTGAATTTACACTGACCAACCAAAAATAATATTGATAACTCTTAATCTATAAATTCGAGTCGTGGAAGGCCCGCCGGCTAAAAACCTCATTTTTTATTTTTGTTTAAGCCATAAAAAAAAATTAAAAATTAAAACCTTCAATCTTTTTTTAAATCACGTTTTAGTATACAATTTTGATTCAAAATCATACTTCAGTGTGAAATAACTACATATATAAATTAAAATGAACAACAATTTATAAGAAAAAATTATATACTGAAGTTATCTTGAATACAGTTTCTACAAAATGTGTCTAATTGTACGAAAATCAAGTTAAATAAAGGCTCATTTTTGGAAGATAAAAAAATTTTCAATTACTTTATAGCATAACAAAAACTAACGAATAATCCTTATTGTAACTTGAAAAGATTTGCCGTCGTTTTTTTTTTTTTTTTTTTCAGTTTAACAGTTACTTTTCTTACAGAATATTGAATAAATAAGCAATTTTAAGTTTTGGGACAAAATGTTAAATATAATTAAGTCGATTATTTGACTAATTACAATAATTAATAAATATTTTAGATGCAAGGAGATTACCACATTTAAACTATTTGCCATATTTACTGTATTTGATTAGTATTTATTACAGATAAGGTCATTTAATTCCCCTATCTATATTTAATTTTGTAACACTTTGTGACGCAACCTTGCATAGCTTCATTCATTAAGTACTAACAGTAGTACCTGGCATTGCCTGGAGTTATTATGAGCTGGCTAAAAGACAATTTAAAAAAAAATTAATATAGAATATAACTCCCTAAGAAATCCAGTGTTACTCTCTGTTTTTTACTTATTTATATATATTTATATGTGATCTGTCCTCAAGAAAGAAAGAATTATAATAAGTGTTTGATTTTTTTTATATGATGGGATGATTGATGTGTATTGGAGTCTCTCAAGGGCTCACTCACAAAAACAAACTAACCAGTGTTCCTTATGGACAGTACAAAAAGCCTACGAGTTTTCATTTTTACATAGTAGCGTTTATATTTTATTCAAATTTGAACAAATACTGAAAATGCATATGAATTATGATATACATAATAGAACAATAACAAAACAAAATTAAAACAGTGGTTTATTTTATACATGGACAGTGCACCAGCTTGCAATATTTAATTAATACGATTAGATTGTTTTTTTAAGCTGTAAATATGAACAAAGTGCGACAGGGAAATTTTTTACGTCATCAAAATTTATTTTTTCGCTTAAATTAAGGTATCAGATGATATCTGAAGCAATGTTCCAATACATTTGTTGTTTTTCTTGTGTTTTGTTTTAATTTGATAAAAATCAGACCAAAATTGACTAAAAATGAATAAAAAAGGTTTTGGAATACTATAGCTTATATTATAGAAAAATATTGAATGTTTAATTTTTTTTCCAATCTTTGTGAAAAATATGCATCGCCAATATATGCATTAGAATTATTAATATAGAACTTCTGCCAGGAGGACTTTGCTGACTTCTGAAACAAGATCTTCTGGCCCTTCCAGTCTTGATCTCAATCCCCTTGACTTAAGTGTATGGAGAGTCTTAGAGACTAAGGTTGAGAAGACATCACACAAAAATGTGTAAGAGCTCAAAGACAACATCAAGAAGTAATAGGCCAACATGTCCGCCGATTATATTGCAGCAACTTGTGCCAAGCTCGGACCTCGTGTGGAGGCTGTGATAGAGCCGGGAGGTGGTTATATTGAGTTATTCTTGCCAAGATTTATTGTTAAAAGTTTTTAAATAACATTTTCCATTATACTTTTCAAAAAAAAAGTTACTAAGGTTTTGGTTTTTGATTACTGAAAATTTCCTTGTTGCACTCAGTTTATACCATACATCAGTGAACACTATATCTAGTTCACCTTGTATACATATTTGATGCTATGTCTACACAAGGGTGGCTTGTTTTTCAACTTTTTTGAATTTCGATTACGACAAGTTCGGAAAAGTTGTCATGAGATAAGATAATATCTTACGCAAAATTTCATTTTCCTAAGATGCCATCTTTAGGTGGCACATCTAGTTCAAAGTTTGAAAGGAGACAAAAGTTATTTATTTCGTAAAATTTGATCTTTCCTTTATGTCTTCTTTGAATCTATATTAATTAGGTAAAGAGTTTTTCTCTTTTTTCATAATTTGATCGAGATGTGCGACCTAGAGATGACCTCGTAGATAATAAAATATTGCATAGATAATTTCGATACTACTGCCCCTTCTCAGAAATAGCCGTAATCGAAATTCGAAAAAAGTTGAAAATCAAACCGCTCTAATGCACAATCATGTTCACTAATAAATTTACATTTCTTATATCAAAATATGTTTATGATGTACATCAAGGGCCACTAAATACAGTGTACCCTTTGATTTTTTTTTCATACAGTTAGAAAGACAGACAAACTTTGCTTTGTTAACATAGATTCTATAAGAAAATATAAAATTAAACTGACAAAATCAGTATAAATTGTGTTTTTTTTTCTTAATTTTTGAAACGTTCTGGTCGTGCTACGAAGTGCACTGGTTCACTAGTATACTGTTTCTGATTTTACAAGTTTTCATATTTAATTATGTTATGAGTAAATACCTAGATTTAATATATGAATTTAGTAGCTAGTACTCTAAAGGGGGGGGATTTTTTTTTATGCATTTTACGTTTACTTAATAATAATAGTGTTTTTTGTTTATTTTTAAATACCCATATAATAAAATGAGTCTTTAGTACCTTACACATAATTTTATCCAATTATTTAGAAAGCACCTTTTATTATACATATTAGGGTGAGGTTGGTGCCCAACAAATTTTTAAATTTAGAAAAATAACGATACAACTTTTTTCTAGTACTGTACCACAGTTTCCCTGTCAGGATCCTGTGAACTTGTTTTCTTGAGATTTCTCATGGGTTTGCACCTACGGTAAATTCCCAGAAAATTCGGTATTTATAGTTTGACCAAATAATTTTCTTTTAATTATACATAAGTCACCAAAAATTAGCTTGTTCATCTCTTAATCGTTAGTCATTAATTTATGGGTCAGATCAGATTACGGAATTCAAAAACTTGTAGCTGTAGGCTCTAAAAAACCAACTTGTTTTATTAATGACAATAATAAAAATAATTGAGAATATAATATCTGGTAGGGCTAGCTTAAAAATTATTATTTCTTCTAAAAAAAACTTCAACTTCAAAATATGTATACATTATTTACTAACTAGCGGTAGTACCTGGTATTGCCCGGAATTATTAGTTATCGAAGAAAATACAAATTTTGCTTTAATAATATATAAATCCTTAGCGTTACATTCCGTTTTTCATGAGCACACTTACACGTAGCTACTCACTCAATACTTCAACGTTCTATTCTCAAGAATTAAAAAAATAAAATGATTTTTAATACTTTAGCTCCTTGCTATACCTCATCTGAATTTTTTTTAATTTATTTAAGTACTTCTTTTTTTCATTCATTTTATAAAGTGCCAATGTGCATTATACTCCCTTTCGCCCCCCTTTTTTTTCTTTATACTTTATTCGTGATATAAATCAGGGAACACTTTATACAGTGCACCCCGTGACGTCTTTTCATACATGCATATATACTTAAACTATTTTTTGTATTTGAAAAGCTTTTTCCAGTCACAATCTCTGGACCAATTTCTCCCTTATCCTGATTTATGAGTAGAACAAATATGATGTATGCAAATCTTTAAACTTCATATGACGTTATTGTGCCAATGCTCACAATTTTGAAAAACACATGAGGTCCTCAATAATTTATCTATTAAATCAATCTCTATATACCGAATTTTGAAAATAAAAAATAAATAAAAATTAGAACAGTTTTAGACCGGTCTAGTATTTTCATACCGAACCTAGCACCATAAAATGTATATGAATATATATTTATATACATTTTTTCATTTTTCTTCACCTTAATGAAGTTGAGTATGCAATTAGGATGTCTTATATATATAATGTATTTTTTTAAGCACCTCCACACACTCTCATTATTCTTTGCCTATGAATAATTATAATCAAGACATCTGCCGTTTCTTTTTCATTCTTCTCCTTTTTGAATGAATATAAATACATTTTTTTTGTTTTTGACAAAGAGATATTGATTAGTTGATTTAGTTCTTTGTAATTAGAATAACATTATTATTATCAGTACTCCTCTTGTGCTTTCTTTCTTTCTAATCAATCTTTTTTTTTGAGATGGTGTGTCCCTAATTTTTATTACCCTGTCATGTAAATTCATTATAACCTTTCCAAAAAATTAATTTTGCATATATTAATGTACAGAGCGGTGACCTAAGACTTGCAATAACATTAAATTACGAGGTTTTATTACACAACTAAACGACAGCTAAAACAACGTAAAAAAAGTATTGTTTTTATCCCATTTCCTTAAGTGTAAAAATGTTGGAGGAATAGCCAACAAGACAAAACGTTTGCAATCTCCTCCGCCCCAGTATTAGTGCTGGCTAAAGAAACCGTTGGCAACTCCATCAGTACTTCATTATAATAAACATCAATAATTTCATTACAGCCCTGTATAGCCAAAAAGAACTAAAAATTATGCAGCAACAATTTACTTCTGGCCTGCCTCCTCTAGCCCTTACCACAACTCCCAGGACTTAGCTGTTAAAAGTGAAGAATGCCCGCCACACATATAATCCAAATTTGGATTCGCTCCCAGCTGTAATCATGACAGTGTGGTATACAGCCTTCATCGTCAAGAGTTGTTTGCCAGCGTGTCGAGACTGTTATTACTTTTGAAGGACGACATATTGTAGAGAAAATATAGCTAAATGGTGTATTTAAACATATCACAAATTGGTTTTTAGTTGTCTTTTATTGATTCCATAAAAATGAAATTTAGTTAATTTACTCCAAGTTTTGGACCCCACTCTCTAAATCGTACAAAATCTATAAATGCAAAAAATAAACAAAATAGTTGATTAGTTTGTAAATATTATATGTATTGAATGAATCAAAGGGAAGAACATAAATTAAATTTGATCTTCAATGCAAAAAAAGTAATAGTAGGTTTGTTTCTTTAATAAAAAAGGAATTATTAGAAATGTAATATGATCTTTTATAACTCAAACGACAGCTTTCCCTTTTTTCATACACTATTTATATATAAAAAAAACAACTCACTATCAATTTCTAGTTAAATAATTATTCAGATAATGAATAATTCGGGCATGTTTTTGAATATTACATTCATTTTTAATATACATGTATCCAACTTAAGGCATGTAACACTTAAGTAGTCATAGGCTTCACACACACTCTCTTTAGTCAAATTGTGTGACTTTGACACTTATGTAGGTAGAATACACACATTTTAATTGAAAAGTGGAGAAAATGATAAGGATTTAAAGTTACGCAACCTTCACCTTGTAAGCATTTATTTATACTTTTACTATTAAATATTATTCCCTACTTATTGATTGAAATATTGACGGCCATATCTGACGAATATGAAATTTTTTATAGTATTTTTTTTTCTGGCAGCTATCAAATATTTCAATTCTCTTACCAAAAGCTATAAAACAGCTACTTGTTATTGGAATTACACAATACACAAATCAAGGTACCCATTTCTCCTTTCCTTCATTTCCTTAAACTAAACTCTATTTCAACCCTTATTGCGGCTCTAACTATAAAACAAAGTGACAAAACACAACTTTTAAGTTGAGGAGATTTCCTTGCTTACAAGGAAACAATTTTCTTTAGGATACCAAAGATGACAGTTATTTTATAGTTTTCTCTCATGAATCATAATTTTTACTTCCCTTCGCAGAAATCACATTGTTAATTCAGACTAAAGGTTGAACTAATAGAGATGTATAGTCTTTAATTTTATAGTGTACAATACACTTCACTGTACATATAGGGGATAAAACCTAGTAAGTTCTTATTAGTAATGGATTGCATACTTAAATTGTGGGTTTTTTGGTCTTTGTAGTTATTTGCTACAGCGGATTTCCGCTTCTTAAACGATCATCAACGAAATTATACCGACTCTGATACGTCTCTGACACAATTCCTCGATTAGGATAGAGATTCAGTTCTTTCTTATACTAATTAATTCATGAAAATGAACAAATTAAATTTTAGCCAAACTTTTCGGATGCAAAATGATATTTTAAGCATTATTGAAAAAAAAAAAAATCGGCCAATACACTACAAGTGGCGACAAAGATGGTAAAAACTTCTGCCGAGGCTCACGCTCACGGAGCTGAGATACGAATGTTCTGGGTTGGAACTTGGAAGTGAAGACGAGTTGAGGGGTCAGAAGAAAATAGAACTCGTGGCATTGGTGAAAGAGTTCATCGAGGGTTGTGGCTGTAATCCCAAGTCCTTCGATTTCATGATGGGACTCAAGCCTCTGGAGATGGTGCTCCAGGCACGACGGGACAGCTGGGGTACGACATCCCTCCCCATTGGTGATGGATGGACTATGAAGGGCCATAGATGGTTGTAATTGTGGGACGAATTCAAGATTTACGTGTCTTTGTTGGGGGAATTGTCCCCGGAACGTAAAAAGACTCTCCTGCTTCACTGTGCTGGAACAGAGGTCCAGAAATAGTTCAACACCATACAGATTGTTACTTTGCCTCAGGAGGAAGTCTTCACCTCGACGGTAAGGCAATTCGGGATGTTTTTTCTCTAACGGAAAGTCTATTGTTTGAAAGCTTCCGGCTGTCTGAGATGAAACAGGGAGCCAGGGAGAGCCTGTGGATGATTACGTGACTAGGTTGCGTTGCTAGGCAAAGTTTGGTCGATTTGCGTGCAGGAACTGCAAAAGCTCGTTCGAAGACAAAATTATTCTTGATGTGTTGGTTAAGAACACGTCGTCTCCACGCTCCGCCAAACTGTCTTCGAGAGTGGCAAACCCCCAAAATTACTTTTTCACACATGAATGCGAATTTTTTAATCTATTGTCAAAATAATTAGAAGAAATTCGCCAATGTCGTGATAATTGAAGTCTTTTTATGCTTAAAGTAATAGACATATAACATTTTAAGTTTACAAAATACATTTTTAAGGTCATATAAAAGCTCAAAGGTCACAAAAAAATGTCAAGTTCTTCGAAATTTGTATTTTAGTGTGTGTACTAAGGTGTCCAATTTTTAGGGGAACTTGTTAATTAGATTTTAGGTTGTATTTTAATGAAAAAAATTGTGTTTCAAATTTTGTTTTTAGTCTTCAAAGGGCGTTTTTTGACCTCTATAACTATGTGAAATGACTTTTTTTAACCACATTCTCTATTTGTAAAGGGATTCAGAAGTTTCAATTTTAAAGTTATGTTGCTGAATTTCATAAGTTTGAATTTTAAAGTTATGGGTTTGAACTTCAAAAGTTTTATTAAAGTTAATTCTCTCAACTGATACATAAGAATATAATCCTAATTTTTCATTCTGAAGAAAAACAAATTGTAGCCAATGAAATACTTCGGATACTCAAACGATCAAAACCACTTTACTGACCTCCAAATCGAATCAAATAAGTAACAGAGCTCACTCCTAAATTTGATTGTAAGTGGCTAAAGTAATAGAAATTACTGTTAAGTGGAATGACAAAAACCAATTTACACATAGTTGGACAACGGATAATAAGGGAAACTGTTTATGAAGTAAGAGTAAATAAAAAATGTCATAGAAAAATAATTCAAAATATCATTTTGGATCCGAAAAGTTGGACTAAAATTGAATTTTATTTTAACACTTTATACTATTTTCTGTAAATATAGCTATTATTTAATATCAAGGGGAAGCTGGAGTGGGTAGAGGCAGTCCTTACAGTTATGGGTGATCCTCAAGAGAGGGGAAAAAATATCAGTAAATTAAATAATTTGTTATTAATAGAAATAAATAAAAAATTATATATGGAATAAAGTGGCAGAAAGCCACGACCTGCTACTGGGCATAGGGTATTTTATCTGGTTCTCACTTGTCTAAAGAAAGAAGAACACCCACTATATATTTTAATACAAATTCACGATACGGTTCTTTTTACGTATATTGAAAAACTGAATCGCAGGTAACCTGATTTTTCACATTTTTACCTCTATTAAATCTTGCAACCTCTCCTCCAAAAAGAAGCAGGAAAAAAGATTCAAAGTATGTTACCAGTTATTAGTCATTGCAATATTAGCCATCTATAGAACTTTTATTCAATAATAGTTGGGAATAGTTCACTGCAAACTAACCAGAGCTCATTAAAAATCAAATTAATATGGGGAAAAGAAGTAGAAACATCGACAGCCGACAACAAAATGCAGAGTACATTTTTGTTTTGGTGAACTAACGTCGTGTTGCCAGTTCGAAAACCGGTTTGGATCCGTGACATCAATAGTAGGTACAACAACATAACCTCTTAGTATACATAGCTGTGTACTATATTATAAATTATGGATAAATTCCATTATTTTTTCCAATGTGTAACTCACCAGATTATTTTTACTTTCCTTTTTAACATAAATATTATTTTTAGTATGTATGTTTACATAGTTTCCGTGTTGCGTACAATGAAAATGGAAAAGGCTCGTAAATTGAACTCTATAATATAATTAAATTGAATAATATTTTGTTAGCATATATGGATAAAGAGTACAATATACATAGCTTCAATCTCTTTCCATTTTATCTTTCTAATTGAATCAAGGTCTTTTTAGGAAAAAATAAATTAAAAGAATGATGTTTTGTGACATTACATTACATTTGACAAAAAAAAAAAAGATTTTACACTTATACAACATTTGATACACCTGAATTAAGAGATATATCAGCTATCTTTTATATGATATTAGGGGGAGAAAATGAATTACTGCTATAAAGAGGAGATCCTTCTACATTTTAAATAGCATTAGTCCAGGTATAATTATTTATGTTCATATATATTTATTTTCTTATGCACTTTCAAAATAATTTACAGCAAGATTGGAGGGGAAAGCTTACTTCAGAGGTATAAATTAACACCCTGATGACTTATTAAATAGTGAAACAAAATGAAGAAAGAACACACGCAATAACCGGTTTTCTTTTTGTAATTTTTCAAACATTTATACGTTTTGATATTTTCTTCAGAATATTACAAAGACTCTAAGACGACAAATTATGAAATAAATGTCAATTTTTTATTTTAAAAAAAGGCCACTACAATTATTTCTAATAAAAAATGTCATTTGAAAAAAGGGCCTGCATTTTTTTTCCCAAAGTTTTACCTTAGGCCTCCCTCAGTCTATTCCCAGCCCTATGAACTACTCCAAGAATTGATCATATCAAATCGATTTATACTTAAACATATAACTTATAACATAATTGCATTTCAGATTTAGTAAATTTAAGCTAAGTTTTTCTCTTAAAGTTGAGTTGGTGCAGGTAGGCTAAAGAGATTTAATGTTTTTGATTAGATACTTAAAGGTAGTTCATAAATTTGAAATTAAAAATAAATGTTTGAAATATTGCTAATTAATTAATAATGCAATTACTTTCTACTATTAGTTATGAATTTATATCCGTAATCCATTTCTAAGTATAAATAGATGACTCAACTTTTAAAAAATGTCATTTGAAAGAAGAAATTATTTCTTTTTTATTATTATTACTAATAAGATTTTAACAAAGACATACTGTTGCTTCAATGACAAATCTCTTCAGTCCTTATCAGACTTTGTTGACACAGTGATAAAAACATGAAAAAATATTTCTAAAGATAACTTGTTGAGTGTGAAGAGAAGACGCTACGCTGTAAAAAGGTGGCTTTAGTCAACCGCTACTATGTGGACGAGTGTTTTTATGTGTGGAGCCTTTTTTCTACTAAGTGCCTCGGGTTCTAGTCATGTGTTCCTTCAAAAAGGCTCTTCGTTTAGGTACTCTTGTGAGTATTCATATCAAAAGGAGTGTACATGGAGTCTAAACAATAACGAGCCTTGTTCCTTGAAGGATTTGAAGATTACTAACAAGTGCTTCACGTGGCTTCATACAAGGGAGAATGGCTCCTTTTGTAACTTGTTCATTACACACTTTGACCCTACTATCCATGTTGGACGTTGGAGATGCTCAAATGGAAGTGAAATTGAGCTGTTGGAGGTGATACATCCAAATGTGAAATTGTTTGGATTGATGGATGTCTATGAGAATACTGTCCGGGAGTTTACCTGCATTGTATCTGGAGGAGCACCTAAGCCCATCAAAGTACAATGGATAATGAAATCATCTCTACAATACGGAGCAGAGACTCTATTGAAGGATGTACAGCTGATTCAAAATGTATCCTCCACTCAAATACAGCTCCTTGGAAAAGAGTCCTTGAATGGTCAAAGTCTGATATGTAGGACTACACAGATGGATCATAGAGGAGCTCAAATTACGTATGACGATACTAAAGTAATCAGAGTTGAGAAAAGTCTTTCACAAGCTCGAAGCTCGAATTTTCAAATCAAATCTCGGTATCCGGATGGTATTAGAGGACGTACAGTTACGTTAGTTCTGGCTAAAGATAAAATGAGTACATTTACTTGTTTAACATCCAGTCCTTGGCATGTATGCCAATGGAAGTCTCCTATATCCAAAGAACCCTGCGGTATTTTCAATTCGGATGTCCCTCGGGATTGCAGAAAGCTATGGAATATAAAAGAAAGGTATAACTTCAAATGTTTTAATTTATAAGAATCTAGTGAATAACTAAATTTGATATTATACATGTTTGTATTTCAATAGTAAGGATCTCAACGCATCACCCAACACCTGGGTAGTTTCAAAACGAACCACTCAAGAAAACTCCTGTAGTATATCTGGTCTTATAACGACTGCACACGAAGGGATATGGAACTGCGAAATGCAGTCGAAGCCCTATGGACAAAATGATCAATATTTTCATGATCAACAGTACTTTAAAATCAAAACCATTAAAACCCCAATGATAAATGTAAATAATCTACCTCAGGAGATCAACATGTCTGAAAATGAGGTTATTAATATTAAAGTTGAAGCTTCAAATGCTTTTCCTGAACCGGTCCTTCGCTGGTTCCTCAATTCAGATCCATACAAACCTGAAATAATAAGTCTTCAACAGATAGATAATTCATTAAACGCAGAGTATCAATACATTGCTGATTCAAAACACTCTGGAAAACGACTCTCACTAGAGGTTGTTCAAGTAGATGATGAAGGAAAGGAAGTAGTTAGTAGATACGAGTCCTTTCTTACAATTCAACAGGCTCTGGCTGGAGGATCAACTCAAATGGGTGGGGGAATTATTGCTGCCATCGTGATTGGTGTCATTGCAGGGCTGCTACTATGCTGCATTTTACTCTTATTACTCATTACAAAACGAAAAGGAAATGATCGAATCCTTGTCGTCAAGAAGGAAAATCCAGAATCTGGAGTAATGAGCACACAAACCAATGGAAGAGGAACGGAGAGCATTGGTACAGGAATGGAAGATTTGCAAAAACTCGGTCGAAGAGGAAGTAGAGAAAGACTCTTAAAGGAGCCAGCCTACTCAG
This sequence comes from Lepeophtheirus salmonis, assembly GCF_016086655.4. Classification (NCBI taxonomy): domain Eukaryota; kingdom Metazoa; phylum Arthropoda; class Copepoda; order Siphonostomatoida; family Caligidae; genus Lepeophtheirus; species Lepeophtheirus salmonis. The sequence continues at coordinate 4,210,651 of NC_052140.2, forward strand.
AATTAACCTTTTATCCGGATCCATCTCGAAAACTCACTGACCTTCTAAGTCCAGATGAAGTCGAAGTGTACGACTATGAAGGAAGTGGAAGCACAGCAGGCTCTTTGTCAAGTTTGGATTCATGTGATGAGGAAGAAGCAGATCGTCCAATATTTTTCCAACGAAGTTTGAGATCCAATCCAAAGTTTAAAGATCTCATTGACTACCTTCCTCTCTCAGATGAGGAAGAATCAGACTCTATAACAATTTCATATGACGACTCTGAGGTATAGAAGTATAAGTGTTTATGAACTTTGTCTATGCACATAATATAATGTACTAATATCAACAAACATTAGGCAATACGGTTCTTTTGTTTGTTGTAGCTAATTTAAAAATATCGTACATTTCCTTATCAAGGAATCTCACACTGTATATTTATAGGTATGGTATATGTATATACTCTTTGTATATAGTATAACTATTATTTGTTATTATAAAAACAATTAAAGGCGAAAGAAATTAAACAACAACAAAACGTCAAGAATTCCAGTGTTGTATCGACTCAAACAATTATCGACTTGAGAGTCTTGTGGAAAAATAATACAGCTGATTTTGTATTATAAACTAAATATAGGGATATGTTACTCTTATAGGGGGCGCTCTGAAATGTTTATCAACAACTAGTTTCAAAACAACCTATTTATCGCACGGTGTTTTCTCTCTAACGCAAAAATACTCTAGGTATTTTGCTGTCAGCTGTCAATTACCTCATCTTACTTGATACTCCATGGCTATTTTCATTTTTATAAATAAAAGAAGTACTAGGTATACTATACTTACTTGATTATAAGTGTGGCAGACGTTCTTTTAGAAGTCAAGGAAAGGCCAGAAGTTAGCCATATTTTTGCAGCAGAAGTTGTGGGACTTCTTGGCTGTATGAGCCAATAATTAGGCTAGACACGCTGGTGGGCAGCTCTTGAATATTAAAGCAGTACCTATGGCGTATTATGCTTTCATAATGGCAACTCGGAGCTAATCCAAATTTGTATTAAAGGTGTTGCAGACATTCTTCTCCAAGACACCTAAACTGCAAAGTCCAGGGGGTAGACATGAGGGCTGTAGACATGGACGCAGGCCAGAATTCAGCCATATTGTTGCAGGATAAGTTTTGGTTCTTGTAATGAAATTATTGATGCTGATGAAAATGCCACTGTCCTTGTAGACTTCTGAACACTGACACCAACGCAGAGGAGATTGAACTGGCGTTGCCTTTTTTGTTGTAGCTCCGACATTTTTACACTTAGAGAAATGGGATAAAAACAAAACTTGTTATGATAATAATAACTAAGGACAAATACACTGCAAAAATACAAAAAGACACTTGGGGTATTTGATGTAGAGTTAACGACTTGACTCGATTCAACTCGGCTCACTCGACTCAAGTTGACACAACACAAGATAGAGAATTCATTATAATGACTTTCAGTAATGAATAAATATATACAACTATAAGTAGTATAAATATTTTTTTTAATTCATTTTATGGAAAGAAATTATATATATATATATTTATACTTAAAATACGCATATTTCTTAATGGCTCTTGAATTATATTTATAATATGTATGTATTTTAATTTGATAAAACTTTTAATTCTCTATATTTTTTGGTCATATTAGAATTCCACAAATTTTTATGCTTAAATATGTACGTACTACATTTAATTGTATGTACGATAGGGTGGAATTCTGTTTTTTTCTCTTTATTGCCAATGTATATGGGTATATGTTTTTTTGTATAGGTATACTGTTGATGCATTAATGTTGACTCTATTGTCTGAAAATCTAAATCAAATGAAGACATTGTCCTCAATTAATGTTTAAGAGATTAAATCACCTGCTTTTCGAATAGTATGAATCGATAGTTTATTGTACAATACCTCACTAAATTAGTGTAGCACATAACTTTCCATAAAACATTTAATTCGAAAAGTATCCCATTTCCCCTAACCTTGGGCCAAACCTCTTTATAGAACTAACATAGCTTGTTGGGTACAGATAGAGGTATCCTGGAACTTTTCTTGGACACAAGGAAGTACCTTGCTCCTGAAGAAGTCCCTAAGTGTGTCCTTATTGATTTTGTAAGCATCATGGTTATGAAAAAAGGGGGATCTATTCCCATTTGATGCAACTGCACCAAACACTATGATTGAGACTGGTTTTGGTTTTTGATACACGTTCCTAGTACCTGGAGAGATACTGGATGTATCCTTGGCCAATTTTCTATTAGAAAATATTAAAGCAACATCAGGATTGGTTGTATACATATCAAGGAGAATTTCCGATCTGATCTTGAAGTTTTTCCAGTCTCCTCAAAAACTTTTTTATCTGTAAGATTAAGGTCCCACTAAAATTGGGGGATTGATGATGGTTGAGTTGGAGGAGTCATTTTCAATACATTGTCAATACAGCTGTATTCTTCATTTCAATCTTAATCGTTTCTATTTTCATTGTTTTAATTGAAATACAATTTTATGTATAAAAACAAAATTATTTATTAAACATTTATTTATTTATTCATTGAACTGAATGTTTAACTAATTTAAAACACCCATATATTTAACTCTGCACACGAGTTTTCACCTCGGGCTATTTGTTTGTCTGTTTGTAAACCGGATTACGGGGAAAGTTATCGATCGATTTTGATGAAACTTTGCAGAAAGGTTTTATAGGTTAACAATAAGAGGCCATTAAATTTTGAGAGGTCATGGTAAAATTTTAAGGACACTAAAAATAGTTTTTTTAACAGAAGAATGGTGGAAAAAGTCACAAATCGATTTCAGTAAAAAAAAAACTTTGTAGGAAGGTCATATATGTCAACAATAAGAAGCCATATAATTTTGAAAGGTCATGGTAAAGGTTCAAGGTCTCCCAAAACGGATTTTTTAAAGTAGAATTACAGAAAAGGTTACAAATTGATTTTGCTTTTGTAGAAACATTAAATATTTTAACATTAAGAGGCCATTAAATTTTTGAGAAATCAAGGTCAAAGGTAATGAGTTATCCCTTGAATATAGCCCTTTCATGAAATACTCAATCTTTTGTTTCCTGCACTCATTCACTCATTGCCAGGGATGCTGGGAACCAACGACAAAGTGGGATGCTTGATTTTTATAAAAATGACATCATTATCACGCAACTTTTGATTGTAAGGGTTTTTCAAAAGTTGAGAAGCCAATTCTACTGAGAGTCCAACAAGTACTTAAACTTATAACTCCCAACAATTCCTAAGTGTAACTCTCTTATTCATTCATAAGCACTTGATAGCTAAAAGTATTCTACTAAAAGAAACATGATAATGACTTTGTAGTTATAACCATTTGAAGAGCATTTTTTTAAATAAATGCCTTAGCTATCCTGCCGTTTTATTAGATTAGCTGCAAGCAGCTATAAAAAAAAGAAAATGAATAAACATAAATCCCATTCCATAATATATATCTAGCAAGGACATAGACTCAAATGTCGATCCTCAATTCTACACGTAGTTCCTCAAGGATTTACACTTATAACTCTCAAACAAACCCTCATTGTTAATCTCCGTCATTAATGAGCATAGACACTTAATAATTCGCATGGCCTTACTTTGCTAACAAAAAGATATACGACTGAAAGATAATTCTTTTCTGTTACACAATGTTCTGAACATTGATTGGTTGAATCAGAATAAGCTTCTTTTCTGTTCCTTTTCAGAGGAAAGATTGCTTGATACAATAATAGTATCGACCTGTTAGATGCTCCCTATTCAAGAAGAAAAGAATAATGATAACAGATTTGAAAAGTCTTCAAGATGCAACTACAAACTGTCTCCCACCCGTTTTAGGTGATATTTTTTACAGATATATCCCTAAATTAATTAATTAGTGAGAGTACATATTAAATTTGGGTGTGCTCATTAACTAACAAAATGCTATAGCATATATACAATTCTCGTAAGTGCCCATACATACATAGTTGTACATAAAAGACGAAGGACAGTAATAATTGTGAGTAAATTAATTTAGAAAAAGACAAAGAGGTTCAATGTGTATATATTATATATAAGAGAAAGCCTGTAATTCAATTACTGAAAAAAATGATCTCATTAAGTCCAATGATAATAACGGTTTTTTAAGACAAAAAAAAAGTCGGAAAAAATGTCTTTTTTTTTTGTAATGATCCCATGAGAATTTCTTAATAAGGCTCATCTTTATATATATACATTTACTAGACGTACATACAAAAAAAAGTTGTAGGGAAGACCGGGAACAGTTGTAACGTTCTAACAGTACCTTTTTCAAAAAACACTTTGGCTCTAGGCTGACTCAATACTGGCGACCTTAACAGTTGTACAATTGTAACAGTTCAACATCATGACAAATCTATATTCATTAAACAATATTATGTGAGGCCGTCAACAGAAAAACAAGCGAGAGGGATTTTTTTCAAAATTATGTGTGATTTCATTGTATTCTTTATCTAATTACCGTTAATTAGGGTGTCTTAAATTGCAGATTAAATTATCAAAAACTAATTGACACAATAAAATATGATAAATTAACAGATTTTGTTTGAAAGGGGCCATATTGGAGAAATATAAGTATCTTATATAAAAAAGGATTTTAAGCTAAGATTATTGAGTATCTTAAATTCTTCTTATTTTTATCCAAGATTGGTTTTATGTTGTTGCATCACATGCATTTTTTTTAAATTTCTAACTCAAATTTGTTGCAACCGTCCCTGGCTACGGGGAGTAAAGTCTAAGTCAAACCTAATTGGAGTATGGAGCCTTCAAAAAATTAGTGATTCATGTGTACCCTGTCCCTTCTAGTAATACAAAGAATGTGAACCATTTCTACCAACTAAAAAAAGAAAAGACAATGCATTAATGTTAAAGTAAGATTAAATAAATATAAAATTACACATTTATAAGATAATGACTAGGACACTGGGGGCTACCTAATAAATAAAAAGCACATTATTATAGTTTTATTTTATTGGTAATGTTGTTTTGGGGCCTTAATTAAGACCAATGAATTTATAATACACCTTCTTCTCTTTCCTTCTTCTTAATAAAAAATGTTAAAAAACATTTCATCTGTTCCAGGTATTTAGTATATGTCATGTACAAGTTGCAACTTGTATAAGCAAATAGTACAAGTTGCAATTTATGTGTCATAAAATGAATTAGTTGATAACAAGATTGGTCATTCTAATATGGCATGTGCATTGTTTACATATTTTAGTTTGTAAATAAGGCAACAAAGTAATATAACTCTTTGAATAATAAATATCATACAGGAGACAGCAACGCCCTCAAGCAATCTATACGTATACCTTATCTTCATCATCTTATGTATAATATATATTTTTTAGTTTGTTCATGCCCTATTAGCAACTATACATTGATACTATCATTTCATTAGGATCTATTCAAATAACATGTTTATAAGTTTATAGAACACCCAAAGAGATCCCCTGAACTAAAAGGTCCATTTTTTAGTTTTCTATGCCTGACCATTTAAAATGTAGGTTTGACTGATAATATAGTTCGACGTGAATTACCCCTAACATACTCTTGGCCAAAATAAAGAAAAGGAGAATCATCCAATTTATTCTTGAAAGTCATATACTATTCTGAAACCCCAATATGTCAAAATAGACTTCGTATTCAAATTTCTGGGATGATTCGAAATAATCATGAATTTTAACTTAGTTGAAAATCTTTATTCAGTTTAAGTTACTTATTTTGGCCCAAATATAGGCATTTTCAAATATGATATATATTCATTTATCATTGTTTTTTAGAGAGTTAATTTGACAGCAATACTATGTAGTTTTTTTTTTTTTTGTTTTTTTTTCTAACATTCATTAACATCCTTCTAGTTAGTAATATATGAAAAAGTAGCCCAATTAATACATAGTTTAGCTGAGCTTTGTTCGGTATACAGATAATATATGTAACCTGGTGCATTTAAAGCTATAATATACATAATTGTTTATTGTAATCGGTACTTACGTCATTAAGATATTAGCCTTACTGAGAAAGTAACAAAAAATAACAAAAATTATGTTTCATAAAATTATTTTTAAATTAACTTATACAAATAACAGGTGCACGCCTCTGTAAGTACATGTGCATACATTTTCTGTTTTATAATTTCAGTTGAAAAAGTATCAATATATCTATTTCAATTTGGTACTAAAATATAGGTGTCGTGACAACAAAATGTAGCCACTAGTCTATATAAAAATGTTGGATGATTGAAAAATTCATTGAAATATATATATATATATAAAATGGTTTCTGTTGAATCATTTACAACACTTTAAGAAACAAAAACTGTCAACCCTTTGACCAAATGTCTAAGCTGCAGGATTCCCCTCAAACGTGATTTTAGGGGAAGAAAAGCACATATTATATACATTTGTACATACATACACTATCTAGTGTGGTTCTGAATAAAAATACCGTAAGAAACCACATACAATAATATTAATACTTTTTTACAAGTTTTAATAGTATTCAATTACATATTACCAATATCTCATTCAATGTGTTTCCCCTTGTTCTGAGGAACCAATTGGCAGATACGTCTTTCCACAGTCTTGCAGCTAGTACGCAAAACGTATTTTTGATATTTTCCTGCATGCAGTTGCCATTAAAGAGTCCTCGCTAAGTCTGAAAGCTGTATTGGTCACCTCATTTGACCATGCATTGCATTGTCAAGTCAAGGGTTGTAAAATCAGGTACAAAAAGAAGCCATGCAGCCTCAAAAGGGTATTTGCATAATTTTTTCACTTTATTTTCATTGTGGGGCGGGATCCACACTCCAATATATTTTCTGTCAAAACGTTGTTGTAATATTTCCAATTTGAGTAACGAAATTTGATGATACGATACTCTAAATCAGGGGTTCTCAAGAATTTTTGCATGTTAGCCAAAATGAGATGAAGAGATCATCTAACTGAACACACTAAAGAAATATTGCCCTTAATTTTAATTTTGTCAGATTTTTGATTATCTCGATATCCGGTAAAATAAAAAAATGCTGAAAACCTCACCTTTGTGGACAGAAGACCACCTTTGTGAACCATTGAAGACAAAGGAAGGAGAGCTTTGCTCGAGGAGTCGCTATTCATTGTAATGAAGGCCCCTCTTATTGAGTTCTATAACTCTATCAATGAATTGGAGCTTAACGTGCCTAAATTTTTAATAAATATAAATATAGGATCAAGTCCAGGAACACTGTTCGCTCAATTTTACTAGTGAATAATTTAATGTGGAGGTATTTGAGGCTAGTTGATATAAAGGCATGTGATGAAAATAAAGACTTTACCTCACATTCACCACCTCCTAGAATTATAGCACATCCTAACCTAATAATACCAACATCTATTCCATAAATTCAAATTGATAATACATATTTTCGTTGTTTTTTTTTTCTCATTATGTTATTTTTATTAAATAATTCTAACGGCCGCCTGTTGAGAATCCATTTTCTAAATTATATGACGTTAAAGTTAATGAAATTCTAATAATGGACCACTCTGTATATATTTCTTTATTTATCTGTATGAACCGTTTGAAAAAGAAAATAATTATATAGGAGACAATCAAATCAAGAGGGAGAGAGAGAAACAAAACGAAAGTTAATGAGTGTAATTCACGCATAAAACTTTAATTTTTGACTTTCTTTTTATGGGTTTTTTCTTAGATTTTTTTTGTTGTAATTATTGTAAGAAGATTTGACCTCAATAGAATAATCATACTGTATATATGTTATATAAAATATTAATGCAGATATATTTAAGTACAGTGCATAAGTTTTGAGATGTTTTAGGACACATTTACAATTCTCCAATTACTGCATAGATAGAATCTCATTACATTTTTACATAGACTATACAGTTGACTCACATCAATAGGCTCATTAAAAAGTAGTATTTATCTATGAATAGTATAACAATTCGGCAAAATTTTAATATTTTTACTACATCTTGTATATGTACTTATGTTATCACAAGGTAAATTTTTTCGTGCAGATTCAAGTACCAAAATTTGAATCGCTATTTTTATACTTTTTGATATTTTTTAACTAAAAATATCATAAAAATAAAGTACATAGAGTGATGATGCGAAGGAGTTGTTGATGCTGTCAAATAAGAATTAATATTTTACCAAAACATTCGAATTGGAATAATTACGTATGTTAAATACATAGAAGGCAATTTTAATTATTTTTTTTTCTTAATGTTTATTGTTATAATAATAATTTATTTCCATAATTATATGAATTTAGAGATGTTAATATGTTAGTAAAGTATTTTTAAACAGATTATTTTATAAAATTTATTTATATTTATTCCAATTTTTAAATTGAAATATAATTTTATTTAACCTTTCAAAATATTAATGATGGATTTGGGAGATTATTCTAACTTAAATTGAATAAGTTTCTTGAGTATATTTTTAACTTTGGTCCCTTGAATCCCCTCACTTTCACTTTTCCCAAATGATATAATTTTATACCTGCATAACATTTTGAAATAGATTTAATGAATCAAAGACATTATCATTAATAGATAGAAATCCAAAATTATCTTGAAACCAATATTTTTTACGACGTCTATACTAATACCAGAAAATTGTCGGAACTTATAGATTGAATATTTTCTTTGTACGTTCATGTTTTCGATTGTTTTGATCAACTAACTTTTTTCTGTCGTCAGCTATCGTGATTTTAAAAAATTTCCTTTGCTTTTGCTCAGTATCATCACTCAATGTATTTTTTCTTTATGAACATATCTTGCAAAAAATATTTATAATATAATATGAGCATATATTTATTTATATACTTAGTCTTATAATTTATTCTATTTTATAACTGAATAATTTAAAAAAGTCAAAACTGGACTGGATGGGCATAACTGGACTAGACAATGGTCCTAAATACTACTCATAACCAATGTTGTGTCAGTCTTTATTTATTTGGTCCAGTCTTAGGACCGGTCCTTCGGACTGTCATTACAATAACTGACTAAAAAAAAGAAGAAATTAAATGAGTAACGTCATCCAGGACGGAACTTTATTAGTTTTTAGGACTGAATTGAAAAATTATTTTGCAGAGAAAAACACAGAGTATAATTAGGAGACGTTACAGAGATAGGAGCATCACTGGGAGAAGTGTCTAGAGTTACAAGGAGGCTTTGTTCAAAAATAAAATAAAAAATTCAGAAAAAATGTCTTGTATCCTTGTTGGGTGGGAAACTTTTCAGACCACTCTCGTAGATATCCTAAAGTCAGATCAAAGTTCCTTTTCCTACTTAAATTATCATATTGACCAAAGGATATTCACTTTGTAGGTGAATATAAGCCCGTGCTTGGTTCTTTATTACACCTGCTGTTTTCCCGCGCTTAAATGAACCGGTTGAAAATTCCTCCATGTTTCTTCTATCTTCTTTTTTTTATTCTTTCTTCACGTCTTTACCTGTATTGTATTTCACAACATTTACTCTGAGAAAAAATAGAAGAAGAAGCCCAAAATCAGTTGGTAGTAGTTAGCCAACTCTTCCCTACCTTGAAATTATTCTTTAACTAGTGGTAGGACCTGGCATTGACTGGAGCAATGGCGTGACGGCTAAAAGTCAGATATTGCTATAATAAAATATATTAAATAATACGACTCCTCCAGAAATTCTCCATCTTTCAAAAGTACGTTCACGCGTAACTAATCAATACTTATATCAATTTTCTCCTAAAGAATGAAAAAATCATAAGAGTTTAAAAAAAATACGGTGTGATGACTGGTGAGTACTTTAGTCTCTGGAGTATTCACTAATAAAAGCAAATAAACACAGTCCTCCCTCCTTACATATTCGATGCTACATACATACAAAACGCATGCAAGAGTTAATTCATTTAAAATATCAGCGTTTTTATTAAATTTAAATCTTAACATATACTGTAAATGTATATGAATTGTGATACAGATAAGAGAGAAATAAAAAAAACAGAAAAAGTATATGAACAAGCCAAAAATTTAAATAAAACGGACTAAATAGTTATTTCTTAGATCAAAATACGCTTATGATATATATAAGGGAGTACAATGCACAGTACGCCCTGTACCCACGCTCGATGCTACATGCTAAACAACTGGGAGTTCTACATTTATTTGTCTTCTACCAAAATACCTTCATTTGCGTTAAATATTCATAGAGATAAACTTTGGTAAATTAATATAGATTAATAATTGTTGTGAATTGCACAAAGGGGGGAAAAGCAGAAGCATTCACTGTTGATAAATGAATTACTTTGTACATGTTTGTGTTAGTCCGGCAACGCTGTCTCTAAAAACAATTGAACACCCTTTTCTAATCCTTCTTTAATGTTAGCATTATACGAATGAAAAGTGGATTTCGGCTTATTTTTAAATGATTTCCTATATAGACGAAAAAGACATATAGGTAATGTTGTGTAAATCCCGTTAATTGCTTCGTCGTCATGGCAAAACAAATTATATTTCTTTTTGAGACTCTATCAAATAATGATCACAAAATAACAAGTATTGTTTGAAGAAGCTAAAATAATGCACATGTTTGTTAAAGGTAAATAAATATATAATTAGGATTTACTCCATAAAGCTGGTTATACATTTCAAAGGTTTACCTATAAACATAAGTGGAATAAAGAATAGAAGACTTTTTTTTTCTTGGAAATTCAATCAAGTATAAATAATCGACTTCTACCTTTCAAGTATTTATACTTATAGGCCAATTATATTTATGATCTGAAGAAAACATAATTTAAAAAACTTTTTTTCCCTCCATGTTGTGGGTGGGATTTTAGGAGTTTGTTAAAAAGAAATCTCGCATGAACAAACAAATTGTCCTTAATCGAAACATATATATCAAGTTTGAGTCTGAATGTTATTAAATGAAAAACTGATGATGTTTTTAATTATTTCTCAAAAATTAGGCCTCTCCCAGAATATACTTTTCAACACGAAACCAAAACATAGACCAAAGCAATGTTAGGGCATCAACGGATATGTAGATCAAAATTGGTTAATCATATACATCAGTTAATACATATACATCTATATAAATTGAATCATTTATAGTAATTGGATGGAAAAGTCCCGGGCTTTACAAAGAAAATACGTTTTTTCTTTGTTCAAAATAGGTTTTTTTTTAAATTACTTTTTTATTCCCTTTATAGACCAGAGACCTTATAGCAATTTCAATCAATTGCATCAAGAGTCAATGTAAAATTAAAACAGGAAATTGTTTTGGAAATAACAAAAGCAGTCTCACACTTGGCACAATAACTCACAAACTAATAAGCAAATTGTAATGCAACTTTTGACATTTTTCTTTTGAGGGTTTGTTCTGATTGAAAATAAGGTGAATTAAAAAAAAAAAAAAAAAAATAGGACCATCTATGTGAGAAGCCCGAAACCGAACCCACTATGTAGTTTTTTACCGAAACATAAAAAAATCAACTGTGGAGCATCAGCGGATATGTTATTCTATTTCTGACTATCTGTTTCTTTTAATGGATTAATGTTTGAGTGACTTATAACACAGGCCTCGTTTTCATTGGTGCTCCACTCATAATAATCCAAAGAATTCAGGTTGGGTGAGCATGGGGATCTCAAATCTATGTACCAAAATCCTCCAGATCCTAAGGTAATTTTGAATCATAATAGAAGTTTTTGCTGGTCCATCAAATTAAGTCCATATCCATTAATAGCGAATTTGTCCATATTAAGGAACATTTGGAACAGGGGTGTCCTTTATCCTTTCTCAACTACCTCAATTTTATCCACGTGTTGTTTTAGGTCGCCCAGAATGAATGGATTTTAGAAAATCATTCAGTTTCTTCAAAAAGCTTTTAAGGTTATGAACAGTCTTACGTGGGACTTAAAATCTTTTGAAAACCTGTGGGAGAGAGTCCCCAGTCTTAATTTGAGGGTAAATGCGTTTATATGGTTCTTTCATTTTGTCTCCTAGTTACTTATCCTTCATGTTTTTGTAATATTTTATATGGAATTTAACCTTTTGAAAATTTCTTTAAAAATAGATATGGTCCATATCTATCTTCAAAGATATCTAACATTTCATTTTTTAGAACATTTAAAATATTTAAAAAAAATTGTGTAAGGTATTATGAGACACTTTCTATAAATCCCTTGAGGTTGAGTATCTTTATTTCATGGTATCTATATAAAAATGTAAACCATTGGATTCTAATTTATAATATATACATGTATAAATATTATTAAATGGGCTAAAACGAAGGGATATAATTAATACGTTTATATAATTTGTTTTAGTCATGTGTAGATATGTAAAATAAAATGGTTCAGCTGAAAAGGGAGACCTAGAACCCTATTTTGTTCCGCTTTCCCTTCTATAGAAAAGATAAACATGTTATCACTTCATTATTAAATTAAAATTCATTTATTTTAATGAAACTCATACTACATGACATTCATTTGCATATTTTCTTCACATTTAACATAAATGATACAACATTAATTGAATAAATGTGATAAAAGTACGTATATTTTTTATATCGATTTGAGCTAAAGGTTCTTTGAATTAAAGTTTATATCTAATTTGGTTAAAATATTTATTTACATATGTACGAAATATATATGAAAATAATCTTATTATGACTCGATTATGTCCTTGCTAGATATGGAATTTTTTTAGGTTCCTTATTACTTTTACATATTGACGGGATATATTTTATACAATTCTACTAAATGCAATATCAATATAGTTGTTAATCCTAAGCATTTTTAGCTTGGCAGTTTTGTTGATGTTGGCAACCTGAACAGTGTCTATTATTATTTTCTAAAGCTATTATCATTATTCTTTCATTCTTAAAGAGAGAACATCTAAGTAAAAAGTATCCGTGTTGGATTGTTCTAATAAAGGATGGAGAGTATGATTGGTATTCAGTTGCTGAGTTATAGGTTATTGGACTAAGAGTAGAATTGAAGATCGACATTGCAATAATTCGTGACAATGTCTCTTGATAGAAAGTTAGATTTCGGTTCAATTACATTCTCTCTCAGCTGTTTGTATCTAATCTAAAACGTCATGACAGCTAAGGTAATAATTACTATACCATTATTAATTATAATTACCATATAATTTTGCGATTTATATGATTTTTTACATATCAGCGGATCACATTTTATATATCTCTACGCATCCTTACTAATGTACTTTCGATAGGTATGTTAATCCTAAGTGTTTTAGCGTTGTTGTTGACAACTTGAATAGGGTTTCTTTTTTTCAGAAGCTGTTATCGTAAATATTTAATTTTTGAAGTTCCTATGGCTATAATTGTGAAAAATTTGACATTGGAAGACAGTGAGAACGTGAACAGTGTATATTATAATGTTTTATAAAGCTGTTACCATGAAGCGAGAAAATCTAAGTACAAAACATCCACGAGTGCATTAACATGTAGTTTAGACTCGGGAAAGAATTGAGGATCAGCATCGGAGTATTTCTCGTATATATCATTCGGAGAAATAGAGTGGGATTTGGGAGTATTTCAATTCTCTCATATCTGCTTACAACTAATGTAATGAAACGTCATGACTGCTAAGCTGTTCTCCTCCCTAAAATTCATAAAATTGTCAGGGATATAATGTATTTTTTTGGTTTCTTGTATTTTGTACATACTTGCGGCTCATATTTTTTACAGTTCCATGTTCTTTTTAGATGTATTTTTAAGGGAAGAGATATTATGTTGATGTGACAGAAGATGTTAAAGTGGCATTATCTCCCCCCACCGAAAACATAACTTCAGTTTAACTTAATTGGGAGAGGTTATAAGCAGAGATGAATCGCCGTTATGTTAAAAAAACCAGAAAATGAGCGTGATCACCCTAAGAAGTTGAAGAATGGCTTCGATAAGAGTAGTCTAGTACTCATGACATTTCATTAGATTAGCTACAAGCAGTCGTAAGGGAAAAGAAATATTCCACTCCTTATATAGCTGAGGGAAATAGGTTGACATTACTTCGATATCGATTCTCAATTTTACTCCGAGTGCAATAAGTACTTACACTAATTACTCACCAGCAAATCCTATGTATTACTTTTTTTCTTTGACACACTAGTGATTACTTTATACTATTAAACTATATATATTCTCTCTTCAATTATATTTTTTAAAAAAAGAAACAACATAGCACAATGGATATCGCTCGAAACTATTCTCTTGAAATCAATGTACATAGGCTCACTTCTCGGTCGTTCCTAGAGAAAGAAGTAATATACTTAATCTATGGATTTCAAAGATGGAGTAACTGTAATACTATAAGGTTTACTTATACTTAAACAGTGCAACTCTATCTGACCAATTAAAGGAACCTTAAAATAAAAGTATAACAGCGATGGAACAAATATATATTCAGGTAGCAACTAAAAAAACCATTATAATACTATATTAATCTTTGTTATGATAGCCCTGCTGCTTCCTTTCCAAATATTTTCCAAATTGTGAAAGTGTCGACGTTAGCTTTCGGTTTTATCTTTGTACATACAAGCGGTTCATATTTTATGCATAACCCTCTCCCTACGAATGCATTATCGACGGCCTAAGAACTACGTGCAATGACAATTATGATGTATCCATTACACTCCATGAAGCAAGTTTGAGCAACGGAACATTTATACATAAATATTTAGTTACATATGAAATAATACACAAGCAGAGGAGGAGAGGAAACTTATCTACTGCACTAGTCTTGTTGAAAATATAAATATAACCACATACATACATATCGAATTACTTTAGGGAATATTTATGTATAACCAACCATACATGGTACACATTATATATACATATATATTTATGAGTTTATGTTTGTTTGTAACCAAAGCCATTGGAATTCTCCTTTCTCCTATTATTATTATTTCTTTCTAAATAGAAATATTGTAAACCAAAGTCATAAAATAGCTTACACAACAATATACAACTACTTTTTTTAAACAAAAAAGTAAATGTACAGGGTTGGGAAGGAAAACGTGGATTAATGTTAATTTTGTCATTAATATTTGGAAGGTTAAATAACTATTTTTTGACATTCTGGTTCAGCCATTCTTTGTGCATAACCAAACTATAATAAACATTTTGTCACCTTGAGTGAGAACAAAGACATCGCATCTCAGAACTCCTAGATACTGAAGTTGAAGTGGCGAGGATTAAAACATTGTGAAGTGTTCCATGAGCCTGGTTTTCAAGGTGGCCAAGATAAAGAATGACGGAGACGACCTCTCCAGGAAAACAAGAAGTAAAGCTGCAATTTAAGGTTAGAGAAGACAATAAGGACCTCGCCAAATGGATGATCTATGAATCGCCTTCGTAATGAATTTTCTGTAGCTAATAGAACCATTAGGAGGCCTACTTAGGATTGTCCTCATACATGAGGACCCTACACTACCTTCTTATAGAGATTTTACTGCCCAATTGTATTCAGGAGAGTAGGATTGCGTTCTTCCTTATTTAGGCAGAAAACTTAAGTCCCTTCCAGTTCAGTCTTGGTCCAGTCCAGTTCAGTGGACTATATCAGTCCTTAAAACTTATCATATTCTGTCCTTGATGACGTCGCTCAACGCTATTACTTTCTTTTTTAATCAGTTCTAGTACTGAGAGTCCTAACGACTCAAGATCCCAAAGTCCTATTAGATGTACCGTAATTACCCAAAACTTTCAGTAGCCCTTAATGAGGCTTCATTGCGCAACCAAACGGCAGCTGAAAGAAAAATAAACAAAATTTTAGTTTTTATTTCATATCTCTTAGTGTTCAAATGTAAGAACAACAACAAAAAACATAATGCTTCTGCAATCTCTTTCGCGCAGGTGTCAGTACCGAGAAGGCTGCAAAAACCGTCGGCATCTCCATCCAGACTGCCTACAACATCAAGAAGTTCATGAGAGCTCCATACAGTCAAGAAGAACCAAATACTCAGTTGTTGATTTTTCGGGTTATTTTCTCGAATGTTCTTCTGATCGTTGATTGATTGAATTTAATTGAGCTTTTTTTAAGATGATGTGAACATTTCCGAACAGTTATTCAATAGTAATTCCATGATTGTGAAGAATTGGCTAACAAATACCAAATGGTGTTAGGTCTTTTTGTCTTATTGTCTTTTGTTTTTCGAAGTTGGAAGATACAATAAGGACAACGAATATTACATACCAAAGAGAATATTGTTATAGCTTCAAAACGGTGTTACCCCACTATCTATCCCACAAAAATCTAGTGTATTTCTGAACTAATTCTTTTAGAACCAAATACTCTTTTGTAAATGCAACCTTAATTACCTACTCATCTTTCAAATAAAATCCCCTGGCTTAAAAACAATTAATAAACTAAGGAGTTATACCTTTTCATTGATTTATTCACTTTGACAGTTCAATTTCATATGGAATATTTAACAAATAAGCAGTGTAAGGTTGTGTAACAGAATGTTTAGAAAATTAAAAATTATTTTGTCGATTATTTTACTGATTGTATTAAGTAGTTAATATTTTATAGGTAATGAGATATACCCCAATTTAAGTATGTTAAATATCCAACGTATTTGAATAGTAATTATTTCAGATTTACTTATCTAATCGACTTATTTATATTTAACTTCAGAAATTTTCACGCAACCTTATTTGTCGGTTTTAGACATAAAATTTATTAAATATTGTAATTATTGAATAATAGTTGATACAAATAGGCTTACTATGTACTTTATAATTTTGGACCTTCTATCTTCCTTTATGGAATATGAAAGGTTGAGAGATACAATAAATGTAAGATCTATTAAAGGTATCAAATATGTTATCCAAAAAATATAAAAAAGGGCAAAATTAAGAGCATTTCGCTAATAATTATTATCTAAATATGATTGTAATTTTTTTTTCTTTATGTAAAGCAAATTTACTTTTTTTTTTCCTTTCTCCGAAAATAAAATTAAAATACAGAGATGCTTTCTCCTACAAACAAATATACATATATTTCATTTCTTAAATTTTTTACAAGTCCTATTGAAGAAAAATAAATAGGGCCATCAACACAAAAGCAAGCGGAAATTATTTTTTTTCAAAACTGACTGTGGATCATATTTGTATACTTATACAAATTATCGTGAATTTCTATCAATAATTATTATAACTAACCCTTGGTTTGTGTCGTAAATTGCACTTAAAGTACCCACAATTGATAGATACAATAAATAAAAATGAAAATTTGATCGATTTTATTTTAAAGGGGATAAATTGGAGCCAATATAAGTCAATTAAATTAAGTAAAGGTTCTAGATTATATGTAAAATTATTGGGTATCTACACTCCCTCCAGGAATTTGAATACAATGCCTATAATTGACTCTATTATGTCTATATATATATATATTCTGACGGTAAGAAAATTGTATTGTTTTTAATAATAAGATTTAAATCGACTTCTTTAAAAACTACACGTACGTACCTAGTATCAAGAGCGTTTTCTTATTATAATTATACCTAATAATATCAACAATTGTTGCTCAAAATGTGCATCCTTCTTCTGCCACAATAGCCCCCAGTCTGGCCCTGAAGACATTGTACATCTTAGAGACGTAGTCATTGGACAAATTAGTGCACTCCTTCTCAATGGAGGCTTCATGAAATCAAAATTGCCGTCGGGGACTTTGCAAGCCTTGCTCTCAACGAATCCCCATATTCCATCATCAAATTGCTAGCACTCCAGTGATGAGGGACAACAAATTTGAAGGTAAGAAATTGGTTAAGTTCGCCTAGTACTAGGCTGGACTTGTAATGCCCTTATCGTCAGCCTCTGAGTCCTGTTGCCAACATTGATCCCCTTTGCGTGTAGTGGACATTCATCACAGGGATTCAAAAGCTACTTTTTCATCACCTCCTGGTACTCCTTGTACTTCTATTTCAAAGGCCACACCGGTCAAGAAGTCTTCAGTGATAATCTTGTTGTTCCTGAAGAGGTTTTTGCCGCTATTAATGACCTCAATAGAGTAATTCACTATATCCTTGACTTCCTCTACAGAATGATGAGCGCATAAATTATTTGCAATCCGTTACCATTCTGCCCACATTGCCGTAGTTTGTTGACGTAATTCCAACCAATAGTACAGCGTATGAAAACTGATAAATTTTGAAATATTTTTTTGATAATAATTCAACATCGCTTACAAGTAATAATGGCTCTATCGAGCTCTAATTGGTGAGGTGGGATTTACTTACGCACACAGTATATATAAAGTAAAATAATAAATTGGGTTTTCTCCTTTTTTATTACTTGTGTTCAAGATTGTTTTTATATTGACGTATCAAAAATGCCCATTCTAAGTCATAAACATATTTTCCTTCTTCATTTTTATCATTTTTCATGTGGTGTTGTACCCTACAAAACATTTATTCCCTGAAAATAGAAAGTCTTTAATGGTAGTTAAAATCCTTATACACTTATGTCGTCGTCACTTTTTTACTTTATTTTTTCTTTTTCTTCATCATCATCGTCTCCTTTCTGTTGGTTCTATGTTCAGTATGTTAAATTCAAGTCACGTCTTGCTAAAAACTGTAAAAAAAAAATAATAATATTCATAATAAAATATTAAAATTAAATAAATAAAATCGGAGAAATGCACATTTTTTTCGCCTTTCCCTTCCTTTCTCTTCTTTAATAAACCCCCTATTGTATGTGTGTATATATGTATTGTTGGGGCTTTCACTTATTGCTTCTTTGTCTTTTTCTAATTTATAATTTGGTTAAAGTAAAGAAGACCACCGATATTTCTTAGAAGAGGAGGGAAATATCGTTTTACATCTAGGAGTAGTATTGTGTTGGTCTTTATTTAGAAGTAACTTTAACATATCTGATCAGGTTAAAGTGTGAATTTACATATAAATTTGAGAATAAAAAGTATTTGTGGGATGAAAAAAAAACCACAGAAAATCCAAATGGCCACTCTGACAGTTTGCAAAATGTATGGCAGAAATCTTCAATTCTGCCATGAGTCTAACAAGCACATGCCATTATAACTCTTCGTTATTCATGACCACACGCACTAAAGATTGTTTTATTCAAGCGTTGATATTCTGTCTTCAAAAAGAAAATAATAATGATGGCAGCTTTTGAATATAAATTGTTACCATGTCACTTTTCGGTTTCTTATTTATAGCATACCACACATTTTCTACAACTCAAAGTATCATAAATGTATGACATGCTGCAGTATTTTACCTTAAAATATATAATTTTTTAAATCAGGTTAAATATATAAATAAGTTTTGTGTAAAAGTTGAATTATTTTCATAAATATATATAGTAGCGTGTATTGAAAAGAAATATCCAAACTTAACTACTCTTCAAAAACCAAATGGTTTCATAATTTAGAAAAGAACGAACTATAATTTTAATGCAAGATATATGAACAAAAAGGTGTTTGAAGTAAGAAAAATGCTGAGTATATCCCAAAGAACACCATCCCTACTGTAAAGTATAAAGAAACATTGGGGTTGGGTCTGTTTCTCTACTAAGAGGAAAGAAATACTGCAACGCATCGAATGAATGAAGGACGGGACCATGTACTCTGAAAATCTTGGGCGACAATCTCCTTTGTGTAGTGGATCTTCCAGCACGACAGTAATTCAAAATATACGTACCAATTAACAAAGGTTTTTCTCGAGTGGATATTGATAACAAAACTGGTACGAAAATATTGGTATCATAACAACTTTATTGTGTATATACTTTGATTATGATATTGTTGCTTAATGCGTTAGAAAAACGAAGGTATAGCTAGGTAAATCCCAGTCTCCTCAGAGGATAGAAGAACATAATTAGAAGTTGAGATGCGTTATAAATTTATTTAGGGTAGAAAACTCCACAAAACTCAATTATCAGTTGACCAGGCTTAGTAATATAAGGAAAGCCGACTTGATAAAAAATGAAGTCCACTCTAACTGAGACGATAATTTTTCTAGTCGACACAAAACTAGGGTATATAAAAAAAATTCTCCCAGTTAAGACTGATACGAAATCGCATTTCAAATACAAATCCAAAATAAGTGGATTTTAATAATTAAATAACTAAAAAAAGATTTTGCTTTAGTATTTTTAAAACTTTTGCATCTAAAAATAGAAAATAATGGAGCAGAAACTTAAAATTTTTATTTTATTAAAAATCTTCTTCTGAGAAACCATTACTCGTTATTTTTAAATCAACATAAACTTTTTTTAAGTATACTTAACATCTTTAAAAATCTGTTTTTGAAAAAAAAGGATTTTTTAATGAAAAACAATTTTAATAACGAATAAGTATTAAAATTATCAATGATCATTATTATAGTTGTAAAAAATTTGACTTAAGTGTATGTTAAAAAAAGGAACTGTAAACTAACGTAGTCATTTTTGACAATTTGAAGAATTTTTTGGCTGCTTAGCTGTTTTGGCAGAAGAGCAGCTTAGCTGTTATGACGCTTTTTAAATTTGTTAGAAAAATCATTGCAGTGTGGGACTTAAAAATTTGTGCAAAGACAATTTAGAGCATTTTTAGCCTCTTTTTCACCTGGTCTTGACCTCTAAGAATTTGCAATGCAGGGTATGATCTAAGAGAGGCTATTGCAGTTTTCACACACAGCAAGGATTCCATAATGGCAGAAGTGGAGGTCATGCGACCAAAAGTCTGGAAGTGATTGCCTGTACGTCCTGCAAGCTATTGACAAAGCGTTTGGTTGTTTCAACAACCATGCTTAGAATGGATGTGATATAGAGCGTTTTAACGTGACGTCAGCATTGTTGATGTCGGCCATCTTGGGAGCCTAAAAACCAAGTTTTATAACTAGGAACCCCATTTTTCCATTCATATTAAGGAAAATAGTGAGCAAATTGATGTTTAAAAAAGTTGTTTAAAGTATGTTATTACATCGTTATAAAATCTTATTTCCATATTGTATGTAAAAATTAACAAATACAATGGAAAAAATATGATAAAATAATTATCCTACTTTTCTCGTCTCTAATCGGTCAAAAAAATCAAATATCTCTGTTTATCATTGGCATTAATTAGTATTCATGAAGTAATCAAGATTTATTGGAAATTTGTTTATTTTATTTGTAAATATGTTAACAAAATGCCCAAGATGGCAATTGTCCCCTTTAATTATGATGCAATAAAAGACGTCAGTGAAAATGCTCTATTGGTCAATTGTCTTAGGATAATATTTAATCATTAAAAAAGAAACTAATAAAAACATAATTTCTGAATAATTTAAATTTTTAAAGCAACTTAATTCAAGACCTCCCTATATATACCTTTTATAAAGAAAAATAATTGCCCAACCTTTCAGCATCATTTATTTGAGAAGAAAATGTCGAAATAGCAAACGAAATTATAATAATATAAATATTTATTATGTCTATAAATATTTTTCATTTCTGTCAAAGCAATAAGTGACTGGACGTTAATCATATTTTCAAACAAACAGAAAATAATATTAATAATACATCAAAATGATTAATGTTTAACTACTTTATTTGCAAAGACCAGATAATAATTTTATTTCGACATAAAAGTTATTAATATTTTTCCTTTTTTAAATATGAAGAAAATGCCTGTTTACATATTCAGTTATGAATAACAGATTTGATGCTCATATACTTCTAAATATAAAAGACTCCCTTGGCGTAAATAATGCATTAACCAAGTCTAAAATATATATACAATTGACCAATTGCAATCTTAATTGAATCTTGTTACCTTTCCTTCAAAAAGAGAAATAAAATGGCTCTAAATTAACTAGTGGGTAGCCAATATCGTCATTCTTTCTAAATATTGGACTATTAGATATGTTATCCAAAAACACAAAAACAAGCTTGAATGATTTTTCTCAAACTTGTATTCTTGGATAAAACTATCGTCAATTTCTATTGACAAAATATTCTTATTAATCCTTTATATGTTGTAAAGTGCACTTAGAGGTTTCAAAATTAATCATAGCAATAAAATAATTAGATGATATTTGAAATGGGCCATATCAAGCAAATACAAGTTTCCGAAATCAAATTATGATCAAAGTTCTACAGCTAAAATTATTGAATATCTTAATCCTTCCAACAATTTTCAATAAAAACCTATGATTGTCTCAAATATGTCCGTAAAATATATATGAAGTAAAAAAATATATATATTGGATTGTCTCCTTTTCTTGATATTTGTTGAAGATAGTTTTTATGTTGACGGGGCCACATATATAAAAGTCTTATATTTTGAACTTTCATGGTCTTTAAAGATTGTACATATATTTTATACTATGCTAAACACTTTTATCTTCTAATATATCAACTAGAGGTAGTATTCGGTAATACCCAGAGTAATCTAGCGTCGACAAACTGACCAACTTTACTTTAATAATATAAAAGATAACTCCCCAAGAACTCCTTAGTGTTACTCCCCGTATTTCATGAGCACACTTACAAATAGTTATTCAATATTTAGATGTTATAATCCTTAATAATGAAAAATAATAAAAAGGTTGTCATCAACCAAAAAACTCACACACGAAAAAACGCTTAGCATTTACAACAATAAATACATTTACTCCACTTTTCCTTTCTTTTTTAATGAGACGCACTGAGAAATAACTACACATTTTTAAAATAAAGCTCGCGAGATAATTAAACAAATAATCAAATAGATAGATAAACAGACAGACTAACTTTGTCTAATTAATATAAGTAGAAGGTGTAATTTAAAAAGTTTGATATTTGCTTGTCTAAGAAGACTCGAAACTTTTAAAGCAAAATAATCTTCGACGATATCTCGTCCAAAAGGATAGTTGGCATCTTTAATTCAGAAAGTAACTTAATAAATATATTTCTTAAAAATTACATATAGCACGGTACTGAGAATTGCTATAAATTGATTTTTAAATAAAAAAATAATTTATTATCTTAATTTTAAGAAATGATCACAAACTTGAAATTGAGGGACTGTGTAATCTATTTCAGTATTGAGTAAAGGCACATAATAAAAATCCTTAATTAGGATAAATTATGAAGTTCTTCTCCCAATTGTAGAGAAGTGTAGAGAGTTTCTATCATAAATTTGGGTACATTAATGAAAAAAAATTCTTGTTGTCTTTTAAATGAGATATTATATCAAATATATCTCCTATCTGGACCTTCAAGAGCTGAAAGTCAACTGCTACACTATCTATCAAGTTTGAAGGCGTTTGAAGGCTAACCCGGTCAGGCCGATATATTTTAGCTACAACTGGAGAATAAACTTTATATTACAACTTCAAAAGCATTACCGTAAAAAAATTGATTTATTAATGTAACTTTTAATTTTCTTATGGACTAATTAATAAATAAGCAAGAAAATAAGGTTGTATGAAAACTTCTAAAATTAGATATTTACATGTTAGTTAATTAGATGAATTCCATCTAATAAATAAATACTAATAAAGTACATTGGATATGAAATATATTTAAGTTGGGGCTCATCTTTCCAACTCTAAGTTATTAACTACTTATTACAATTAGTCAAATAATCGAATTAACTTAATTTAATTTTGGAACCTTTTCACACAAACTTACATTCCTTATATTATATAAGATATCTAGAACTGAAAAAATCAATGTAAATCGACCTTTTTTTACGGCAAATCTTTTAAAGTTGTAAAATAAGGTCTTTCTATCATTTTTACCATAGTATAAAGCAATGGTAACAAATATGTCAAAAATATTACTTTCCAAATGTGATTCTTTATTTTACTTTATTTGTGTTTTATCATTAGACATATTTTGTACGAAGTTTATTCAAGATAACTTAAAAAATATTTCATTATTCAAAAGTTACAAAGTTTTTTATTAATTTTTACTACCTTTAGCATTCATTTACATACATATATAGTTATTCCACTTAAAATGATGGCTCTGAATCGTAACTATATAAACTCTGAAAACGTGATTTTCAAAAAAAGACTTAAATGCTGTTAAATAATATTAATAAATAAATAATAGGATCAGTTCTTCTATTTATTTTCGCGGGTAATCAGTTTTTTTGTTGTTGTTTTTCTGTTTAGCTGTTGGCTAACTAATTTGGACTCGTGATCCGAAACATCACTAGAAATGTAAACAGCTTCATCAAGGAGCTATAATAAAAGTACATGCAATAACATATATATAATATTTATAATATATTGGAAATTGTAACATCTTGACAAGCAAAGGAGTTTATAAAAAATGGCGTTTTTTCCCTTGCTCTATATCAGTTGGTTGTTGTATAATAATGTATAACAGATTATCATAAATAATGATAATCTATCCTGAAGAGTCCTCTAACGCACAATTTATTCTTTATATTCTATGGTTGTGGTCATATATGTTTAGGGGAAAACAAGACTATATGGCGGCACACAGGGACATTGACATTTTTCAATTTATAGCAAGTACAAGTAAATATTACGTACCTATCGGTACGTAATAAAGAAAATTAGAAGAAAAATTAAAAACGACAATTTTAAAAATATTTTGAAGGGGAGCAGCTTAGCTGTCATGATGCTTGAATATTATAATTAGAGTTGTAAAAAATAAAATTACAAGGCTGTTATTATTATTCTTTTATTATGTATGAAGTGACGTCATAAATAACGAAGAGTAACATAGAAGATTTGCTGCGGAGTTATAATGTACATGTTGGACTCGGAGTAGAGTTAAGGGTCGGGGTCGGAGTTATTCCTGTCTATGCATTAGCAAGATAAGGAGTGGAATTTGTGTTCATTTCCATCGTCGCTCTCGCATAGCTAGATGCAGCTAATCTAATAAAACATCATTACAACCAAGGTTAATAAAATACAAGGTTATAATATAATGTGTGTGCGGCTGATGTTTAATTCCACCACGCTTTTTAATAGCATCAGTTGGTAAGATACATCAAATTGAAAATTCTTGCAATAGTGATGCATAGACTATGATTGGTTGCATGTTTTGTCGAATTATGTATATCTTGCCCAGCAGTCGGTACGATACTTCAAATGGAAAATTCTAGCGTGCCCGATCACATTTTTTCACAAGATTGTCTAATCTTGTATTTCTATTTACCTTGATTAAAACTAAGATGCCTTTCTCTTTTATATTCTCGGTCTCTCTTTTTAACATACCGGCAGATATTATTTTATACAACTCCAAATATAACTACAATGTTTTACCTTTACTCATTAACTTCTTGACTAGTACATATATTATCAAAAAATACCCATCACTCATTTGTTGTAAATTGTAAGCATTTTTTGTATGTAAAAAATTATTGTAACCCTAAGCAATATAAAGAATGTTTTGGAGAAGAGCAGTTTAATTGTTATGACATTTCATTAAGTTAGGAATAAGCTGCTATAAGAGGAAGGAAACGAAAGCAAATCTGGCCCCGTATCTAGCATGTACATAGGCAGGCATCGATCTCATATCGATCCTCAATTCTACTCCGAGTCCAACAACGTCCCAACAAATCATCAGTGTTACTCAGCATCATTCATGAGCACATCCACTTTATATATTCAATCATGTTTCCTTCTCAATAGTTAAGTGATAACGGTAAAGCTTTGGAAAAACAAAAATACTATTCAGGTTGCGACTAGAAAAAGTCATACTATTTATATCACTACCTATTAACATTGCATTATTATTAATAAGTGCACTTGATCCTGAGTTGTGACACATTTTCTAAATATAAAACCTAGGAGTTTTTTGTTTTTTTTCACTTTCATTAATTTTTTGGGCAGAATGAAGCATTAGCTTAAATTCTTAAAACTTATTTAAGAATTATGAGAACATAATAATTTCTGGAATATAAAATGTCACGTGATCGAGGTGTAATTCAAGCAACAACAAAATTTACACTATTTTTTATGTCAATTGTCGATTTTCTCTCTATTCTTGACTCTTATTGATAGTGTTCTTAACATTGATTGGTTGAACTATAGTTATCCCTATAATTAAATGAAGAATTGTATTTTCTTCTATTCTTTTTTTTTTTTTTTTTTTTTTGTAGGAAAGGCTGTGAGATACAATAAAGATTACATAGTATATAATAAGTACAATAATTAATTAAGTATTCTTAAATCTAGCAGTCGAAACGTGGTAGCCTTATCAATTTTCATTCTGAATTGTCTAGTAGGATTCACTATCGTCACATAAAAGAAACAAAAGGTTGTTTCAGTTTTTATATACTATATACTTGTATATCTATAGCCATACTCTATGATTAATTTAATATACCTTTATACCTGAGTAAACTTTAAAAAGTTTTATTTATTTATTGACTGAATGAATGAAAAAAAAAACTAGGCAGAAAGGAAAAAAAGTTTTTGATTAGGATTCAATCTGATTCATGTTGTTTTTTCGTTATTGTTGTTGATTAGAAAAACGAAATAGGTAAAAAAGGAGAGATATATTTATACTATATGTAATAAATACCTGGTACCGTGACCGGTAAATAAATTCCCTGTCTTTTAATTCCTAGTCATTTCAATCCAAGTACAGGACGTTCCAAAACATCGTCCCAATTATTTGAAGGAGCAATAAACTAATTTTCGTTTAAAATAATTAATTTCTCAAGAAGAAAAAAAGTTGCGTGATCATAAGAGCTTTTATTTGCAACCCTTAGTGTCTTCCTAGGTTAATCAACAAACAAACCATCAAACCATGGAGGAGATAAGAAAGAAAATTACTTCACACATTGACAATGGGGGCACGATCAAGGACATTTTGGAACGTTCCTTTGTCTCAATAAACCTGGTGTACAAAGTCAAGAACAATTACCTATAATGTCATCAAGAACTTTTATGATTGTCCCCGGAATGGGAGGCCACGTACAGCACGCACAAACCCAACATCAGTGCAATTAAGACCAAAATTGAAGTTGCTGCACGTAGTAACATCCATCAGATTGCCGGGGATTTAAACATTCATAAAAATACCATGGGCGGCATTGTGAAAAATAACCTAGGGCTAAGATATAGAGCCTTAACCAAAGTTCAAAGACTGACATCCCAATAACATGAGAAAATACTCGATAGATGCGTGAAAATGATCAACAAACTGGAATGAGGCCAAACTCGTGTTTTTGTGTTCTTTGATGAAAAAATATTAAGTTTCTCAAGAAGCACCAGATACATTGCCAAAATACCTGAAGATGTGGAGTCATACATTTGTTCTGTTAGGAAGAGAAAACACTATGATTTTATAATTATGTTGGGTGCTGTGGGTTCTGACGGAAATATGCTTCCATCATTCTCGACAAAGGTGACTGTAGACACCACGCAGTACAATAACATGACGGCCTGAAAGGTATATCCTGCTCTTTACAGAAAAAATGGGGCTGTACTTAGGATGGGGATCCATCTTATAAATGCAAGGGCACGCAGAAGTACAAATTAGGTTCCAACGCATCTTGGTACAAAGATCTTTAGCCACCCAATTCACTAAACCTGAATCCCTTAGATTATATTATGTGAAGCACAGCATTTCTTTAAATACAAGTTTTTGTATATATATATTTTTTTTGCCACAGACTCTTGGTACACTCTTTAAATTCATTTCCTGCAAAATCATCACCAGTCAATTCATTTCCATTTTGAAAAGGGAAGATGTCATGGAATATTTTTAAACACGGTACCAATAAATAATAATATTAACAGATTCCATTCCTACACACTATTAAAAACTTATGATGACGGGATTTACTTCTTGTTTTAATTTCTATCAGACGGGTACAGTGTACACGTTACTATTGGTACAGTTCTAAAACTTGAATAGACCGAATAAATGATGACCAACAAAACAGTGCTCATCACCAGGGGCGCTGGGAAATAATTCAAAAGTGAGAAGGCATTGCCAACTATCCAGACCTACCTGTAGACTGTTACGCAAAACCAATAACGGTTTCAAAAAAATGAATCGAATTTTGTAGGGAATGTATTTGCTTACCCCACCACCTGCCACCATTCTACAAATACTATTTAGTTTTATGTTTAATTTTAGTTTAGTTTTTCTTCTGCTTTCAACACACTTATAGTATCTTCTAACCTTTCTTTAAAAAATAAATAAAAAAAACAACCACAAAATCAAAGATTCATATCAACTACATATATAATTATTAATAACTGTTTACAACTTAGCAAGATATAATTCAAACTTAACAAATCAATGTTCAAACCACTGAAAAATGTAGAGCTGACATCAAATTATAGTGTAAATTTTGTTGTTAGTGAGGTGCAGCCGTGTGGCTTCTTATTAACAGTATGTTTTGCGTTAATTGGTAAAATTATATTTAACATTTTGTTAGGCTACGATTTTACAACGAAGAAAAAAAATTTTTGTAGAAAAGTTTGGAAGATTCAAAAAAGATCACAATCATATAATAAAATCAATTCATAATACAATAATTTTAGCTTATTATTTAATATTTATTTAACTCATACATATATTTATAATTTATTTTCTTTCTTTTTCAGTAAATGCAAAGCCACTTACTTTTGATGAAGTTTACAATCAATCTAGTCCAACAAATTGCACTGTATACTGTGGTGGAATAACAACTGGACTCTCGGAAGAGCTCTTACAAAAAACTTTTTCTCATTTTGGGTGTATTCAAGAAATTCGAATATTTAAGGATAAGGGATATGCTTTCATTAGGTAAGAAAAGTAGTCAGTTAGGTGATCCAAGTGTTGAGATTAAGATCAATAATACATATTTGTAATGTTTTATGTTAGGGATGGGCTTCTGATATTTTTTAAGAACTGAGTAGACATGAGGGTTATGTAACTTAGAAATAAGTTAGAACCGAGAATTTTAATACGCTGAGTAATTTAGAGCTACATATATTCAGAGCCAAAATTACTAAGAACCTTTTGAAGTACATTATAATGTGCACGATGCTACTGATAAGGGATATGGCCCCAGAACAGGGGCCCATGGGACAAACAACTTTTTGAAAGAACATAACAATGAAAAGTGGAATTTGTTATTCCGACGTAATTTTCTTATAACTGCATCCTTATTTTTCAATTAGATGTCATCGCCCTTGAGGATGAGTAGTGTTGTGTTGGTCCTTATTTATTTGGTCCTGTCCAATCTTAGAACCGTTGCTATCCGTCTTTGTAATTTTTACTATGAATTCCATGGTTTATTAAGCTAAATCAGATGTATGAGATATGTATTAAGAAATTTCCACATACCTTGAAAAAAAATATTCCTGTCTTCCTTATAATGCAATATATAAGAAGAAACAATTATATTATTCCTTTATATTTTTAATTTATTCTATTATGTAATAAGATAATTAGATAAAGGAAATACATCTTTAATAACACCACGAGGGATGGATTTTACCTACTTTAAGGACCAACAAGTGGGATTGGAATGAACTACAGTCCTCAGTTCGTAATTGTTGCGTCTTGACGAGGGAGAGACACAAACTTATTTATAAGGTGGAGAGATCCAGGATGAGCGAGAGACAAATAAGAAGATGAAATGGCGTGGAGGAATAAGACTACACTCTTTATAAGATCATGTGTATTCTAACTATACTCTAATATATTTACAAAATACAAGACTATTTATAATACGTAAAACATAGTACTTTAATACATAAACGAATAATCAAGAAGATAAAAACAAGGAAGGAAATTTGAAATACATAACAGTAATAGACACCGACACAACACTACTGAGGAGTGACTGAAAGCCCAGAAAACAAAAGACTGTGCATTTCATATATTGGATATATTTTTGCTTAGTCATGACTCAGTGATGATTGAAGCCGAGCAAAATGTTTTTGCTTACTTCCTTCTCCCCCTTCTCACAGCTGATTGTAGCTGTTCTCTTTCAAAACATTCTTCAAATTGTCAGAGTTACTATGTTGATTTTTGGTTTCTTCTATTTTGACACGCGCAGGATACGTACGATTTTCATCTCTAGTGATGTCATAGGCAATTAATAGTATATAATTAATTGATGAATCATCCTATATGTACAAAAGTACTCATACAAAAGGGAAAGACTCGAAATTACCAATAAATGGTGATCAATATTTGAAATCCGGGTGAAAACAGGACAATTAACAAAGATGCAAATACTTTGATATAATTTTACCGGTGGACGGGTAATTATATATAAACGTATTTTTTGAATTGTTGTTCCGCGTACAAGTCCTCTACGTATACGAATATTACTTGGACCTTTCCATTATTTATGTGTGCATACCAATGAATTCATATTTTGACTAGTACATCAATGAACAAATGTGTATTGTGATAATAAATGATGTCAAAATAGAAAATAATAAGAAGAACAGGGAAAAGCAGGATTTCGAAAGAAGTAATTTGGATAGATGGAAAAAAAATTAGGGAAGGGATCTAATCTTTTTCCATATTTTATTATTTACATTGTACCAAACGCCCCTCACTCTCCATTCCAACTTCTTTATGTGAGCATATCGCTGTATTTTATTTAATAAAACAGACATTGAAAAATATTGTTTCAAATTATCGCACGTGTTTGCCAAAGAGAAAAAGAGGAAGAGAGAGAAATAGAGAAATGTTATCCTCCTAAAAAATAAAATTGGATAATCAAATTTTTTTTAAATACTGGAAAGTTGATACTGCATTTGTGACGTATTGAATTTTTGTAAATCGATATAGGATACTACACGTGTATATATTAAAACATATTTTCCCGGGTAAATGTCCTTATCTTTTTTTCCAACTCTATTCCGAAATAAATATTTTTATTTTTTGTCCCTCTCTGTTTTAAATTGTCATGTCATAGAACACGAAGACTGCTTTCCTGTTAAAATTTCCGATGAAACTGCTCTTTTTCTAATAGCGGTAGTATCCAACATAGCTTTTGGCTAAAAGACAAATTTTGCTCAAATAATATTTAATATAACTCGATGCTATAGGTCATCGAGATATCATTAATACAACTATATTTTTACTTCTTAGATCAAAATATGTTGATGATATACATCAGGGAACACTATATACAGTCCACCCTGCATTTAAGCACATACAACATGCAAAACGCCTGCGATATATCATTTAATAGGACTACATTGTTATTACTTCGATGGAAATATATATATGATATACATCAGGTAGAGCTGTATAAAGTATATACCTTCGGTACTATATGCAAAACACTTGCAATATTTCGTACTACATTATTATTTATTAGATCAAAAATATACATAAGGGAGCACTATATACAGTCCATCCTGTATACACTCTCAATGCTACATGCAATGATATATATCCTTAATAAGACAAGCAGCGCTTTAGAGAAGGAGAATGTACTCTTTTTGATATTTTACATGAGTGTAAAAATCGACAAAATCAAGTTATCATTAAGTTTTGTTTTTTTATTGTAACTTTTAAATAGACTCAAACAATAGCAGACATATAGGCTTGTTGTGTTAAAGTTTGATACATCTAAGTAAATCGATAATTCGGGAACAATTATTTTACTGAGAAAAACGCTTAGTATTATTTGAACGAGTTAGAGGGATGGAAGAATCGCTGGGAGAATTGCGTAGAGTTACAAGGAGACTATACTGAAAAATTAAATAATAATAAGACAAAATGTCTTTGTTAGGTCGGAAACTTTTCAAACCACCCTCGAACATACAGATAGTCCAACTTTCATTTATTAATAAAGATTATCATCATCTGTGTGGTTTGACTACATTCTATCTGTAACATTTCCTGAGTATAAAATCTCATTTAGAAAGTGAACAAATTGTCATTTCAGTCAGAAGGATTATTGACATTCCCTCTCTTTTTTTTATTTCATTTTGTGTGTGTAAATAAGTAGTAGAGTAGCAGAGCTTTCTATTTTCGTTTTCTTTTATTTCTCCCTCTCTTTCGTTTTTATCATCAGCATTTATGTACATACAAATATAAGATAGAAATTGAATTTTTCTCCATTTTATTATTTCTTTCAAAAAAAGGGAATTACATAAGACGGTAATTGGAAGGAAAATGCTTCCTCCATCTTCTCCTTTGATCTCACTTTGTGTATATAGCTTGGGCTTCCTTCTACTTTATACATATATATATATCATTTCTCGGGTAATTGTAGTTGAGCAGGATCCTAGGAAATATTGGGATCCGGTAACTAACTGATAAATATAGTGGAATTAACGTATTTATTTAAACATTTTAACAAAAAATAATACATTATCCGAAATCATTATTCTTTTAAAACAACGGTGACGTGATCAATATTTGTACAAAGTAGTTTTCGTAACGACACTGTCTTGTTCACTAGGGGAGTTGAATAAACTTGCATGTTAGGGGAGAACGGGGAATATGGACATCAAAATTGTTATAGCTGATATCTCATCTACATTTGCTACGGAAAATTTATGATATGAATAAACATGGTAAATCATTCATTATCTAATTGAAAGTTTGCCCCTTTTTGGCCATGTTTACATTAACACATGAACAGAAATGTTCGGGGCTGAACAAAGAAAACAAGATTTTTTTTCGTTCAAAATTAACATTAAAAAAATATATTTGATTTAAAGAGTGTACTCCACATAACCCTTTTGAAGCCATTGCTTTTTCTTGAAGTGTATTTTTCCCATTCAGAAGCAGTGTTAAATAAAAACACAAGTTATTTTATCTATTGTTTTGGAAATAACCAAAGTAGCGTCAAAATTACCGCAATAACTCACAAGCTAAAGAACAGATTGGACCATAAAATTTTGACAACTGCCTTTTGAAGGTTGTTACTAACTGAAAATGAAGTGCATTAAAAAATAGCACCATCTATATGTGAAGCCGGTTACTTTTCAGTCCATGTGTTACACTCAGAATTCCTTCAATTCCACTTTATCTTTTGCAATAAACTTGCAATCAGATGGCTCTGGTTTGGTAAACTGACATGTGTATGGCAGTAGAAATATATTTTGATTCCATCAACTTGCATATTTTATACTTTTCTAAATGAATTATTGATGTTTTCGCCTGAGGAAATTTGATGAGCACAAATATTTCACCTCGCATTTCTCAGCTCATCAGGTTCTTCTATATCTGTGCTCACAGGTGTACTCTTTTGAGATTCCCTATCTGTAGCACTTTTCTAATGCGTACTTCTTGTCTTTTAGTTGTCACATTCACACATGAGGTGGATGGTTGTCTGTCTTACAGTGTACTTACTCCCCTTCTTTTGTTGTTGGACTTTTTGGTCCTGCCTTGGAATGAGGGGAAGTTACTTGCTCCATAGAATATTCCAATGGTCGGTGTTACATTCGCTACTATACTCTATAACTACCAACTATGCAGTTTCTATGAATCCACTCTTTTAGCTGAATCTGAAGCAAAAATATGAAAAATTTGTATACGTCATGAGGAGAACGGATAAAACATTATATTCACGGATGTGGTATTGTAAATTGAGACATCCTATTTGACCGAAGAAAGTATTGGCTGGAATATACACAAGCTAAATGTTGCGTTTCGGCAATTTTCTTTAAACCTCGATAAATTTGATGAAAACCGGATCCATGGAGAAAAATTTATGATTTAAGTACATTGAAGACCAAAAATGTTTTACATTAAAATAGAATAAGTGAAGATAATTAATTAATTCCCAAGTTCCTTTGTGAACAAAGAAAAGAAAATGTATTTATTTGATAAAGAAACATAAACAAAATAAAAAAAGTTTTATCTCAAAATAAACATTTTTTTTAATAATATATATATATTGTAGTGTTGGATTCGATTTATAACTCTCGAGTTTGGATTCATGAGGGTTGTGTCTCACTCGAGTTATTGAAGATTTGGTCAAAACGAGTTTGACCAAAGGTTGATGTTTGATGTGCAAGTAAATTAGGTCATTTTTTAAAGGGCTATAAGTTAGAAAATTTTAATTTAGCAGTGTTAGGTTGGGTGTTTAATTTAAGCATAAAAAGTTTCGTGCAAATAGGTAAGCAAACAAATAAAGAGAAAGGGAAAAGGTCGACCGTTTTCGAAATGATTCGCAAGGGAAATAAGCCTCCTGCGATTGCCAAAACGCTGTAGTACCTAAATATGGCGGTATATAGGATCTACGACAAGTAGAAGCAAACTGGCCAGTCTTAACAGAAGTCTTACAAGGCAAGAAGCGACAAGAAGAGGACTACCACGTTTCTGGCGGGCCTCAAACGATCCATTGAGGCAAATCCGGCGACATCGATGACTGTGCTCAAAAAAAAAACTGCGGAGTCAGCAAACAGACAGTCTATAGAAATGTAAAGACCGACCTGAAGTTGACTTCCTATAAGCACTCAAAAAGGCACATCTTGACATCTAAGATGAAGGAAGGCCAGTTGAACAGGAGCTTCAAATTATTGAATTTCCTCAAGGATAAGCGTCGTCATTACTTTTTTCAGCGACAAGAAGAAGTGGACCGTAAACATGATATGCAACAACCAAAACCACCGCTCCTTCGGTGACAGAAAGTGAAGGTACCTATAGTCTACAAAAACAAGTTTTCGGTCCTGGTCATGACGCTTTAGGTCATTAGGTTCAACGGGACGGTGATGCCGCCAATCTTCTTCAACCAAAAAGAGAGAGTCTGTGCTGACAAGTACTGGGCAGTGCTGAAGGACAAAATAATCAAATAAATCCTCAAATTGTCAGGGTTACCATGTTGATTTTCGTTTTCTATTTTTTAACATTTTAATTAATAATTTATAAATTTTATTAATATTTAATTAAATTGTTTTCCTGATACTCCATCTTGAGCCCCTTTGAAACCAATCTCACGGAGCAAGTCAGAATGTCCATAATCTTCACCACCTTAATTTCAGCATCTAAGAGATCTGAGATGCGCTGCTTTTTGTTTTTTTTGCTCACTCATGATGAAGAAATGACGAAATGTTAATTTTAATTTTTTTAAGCACAAGAGTTTGCTGAACATGAATATCAAAAATAATCACTAAACCTCCCTGTATTCATTAAAAATTAACATTAATTAAAAGTTCACGCTTTACTTCCTAAACCTGTATATAAGTGCTAAGTTACCACCACATCAGAACCACCTCCGATTTTGTTAATGTTTTGCAACATTATCCATCACCAAATGTCACATTTGAGAGAATAGGCGTTGATGCACTCTAAAGTATATAGCATATACATACTATCCCCATGTGAATATACCGTATATACATTTGTATATATATGAGCCGACAAAAAAAAATTAAAAAGCTATAGAAGCTATGTCATAACAGGTAAGGAAAAAGTTTACTTTGTAAGTATGTTCGTACTCCTAGTTACATATATAAACGAACTAAATATAATATCAAACAAAAAAATATTAGGGAAACATATCTTTAAAACTTTCCCCTCATATAAAATATATTTATTTTATGAATAGTACTAATAACAAAGGAAGCTTTCTAACATTTTTTTTTTTAAATAATTTTTTTATTTGACAAATAAATATATTAGATGTCAATGTTTATAAGCTCAATATTCATTGAATTCCTTAACCTCTCTTCTTAAAATATATAGCAATTAACTGGTAATTCCCAATGTCCTAAACCTCTCCAACATTTGGCCTATTCTTTATTTAAAAGTAGGTTTATTGATATTATCAACAATCTGAACACTAATAAGGAGTAAGAGAAAAAAAAATCATCGATAGCTGAAAATCCAAAAGAGCTTTTGATTCGGCTAATCAGTACCTCTTTTAGGTTGAATTGATTGGTCCGTCAACATTTTTTCGAATTTCCATTAATAACATGTGGTAACAAAAAAAACCTTGCAATGTTCCCTTGACCTAGGATCTCATCTTTAGGTTGCAAATCTTGCTACAAGTTAGAAAAAGGGTGAAATTCTTTATTTTGTAATTTCAAAAAAGGATATTTATATATTTTGATTGATGATAATCTAGACTATAAGAAATGTATTTATAAAGTTTTTTCCTAAAGTGATTATAACGTAATGAAATTTTGAACAAACTTAGATTGTATTGTATCTCGCAACCTTTCCTC